>NW_007751851.1:2022-3500 GCF_000696425.1 Galeopterus variegatus | reverse complement strand
CTCGATTTCTGAGTACAGAGGACAGCCAGTCAAGAAAATTTCTAGATGCTGGGCTCGAAGCATCTTAAATGGACTGAGGGCAGGCAGTAGCCATCTGATAGATTTTCCTGGATTGTCGTCTGGATGTCACAAAGGTTGTCCGTACATAAGTTGTTGTGGAGATTTCTCTGAGGTCTTTATCAAGTCATCAGCTTCAGCTTTCAGGGATTCAGGAAGGGGAAGTTTAATTTCAATGATTCCAAGTCAGAAGGATAGGGAAAGCTGGAAATATTAGTTTGGAGGGTTGTAGAAAGGTTTGAGAAAAACTCGAAGAATTCCAGATTCAGTCCAGTGTACAGGTAAATAACTAAACCTCAGAAACAATGAGCAGGGCTAGAATTTAATAATGGGTGCTCGATAGTTTTCTCCTGAAATGTAACTTTTCTCTCTGCAATCATTCCCATTTCTACCAAAGATAATCAAAATAAGACTAATTTGTTTGCAAAATACATTTAGTCTCATTAAACTTGGCCTGATTATTTAGATAAGTGCAGCAAAAATAAATGATTGACCACATAAGCTCTTCTTTTGAGTTGGCTTTGCTAGAACTTTTCATAAGGAACCTCAGAATGGACTTTTAAAGGCCTCTCAAGGCTAGGAAGCTAAGCCGAGGTCTTGCCATCAAACTTTGCCTGCAATACCTATAGATCTGGGTAAATTCCTGTCTTCCCAAGGTTCCCCAAATATCCCAAGGTTCCTGGGTCTGCCAGGAAGTGATATTTTTTCTCACCTGTAAGGCAGCTATTTAAGGGAACCTTGTATGTGAGGTATGAAGCCATTTTTTCCCCCAGGGGGTTTATTGGCTTTATGAAGTCACCTTTAGCTTCTCAAAGCTGTATGGTAATATCTGAAAACATGACATTCCAGTTAAAGCCGTGGCAATATAGCCAAGGTTTCCAAGAGTGTCCTGTTACAAGAACAGATTTTTATTGAACTTGTGCAAAGAACTATATTGCCACAAAAATAAGAATGCTCACTGATAGTTTCCAAATTCTGGAGGGACCAGGTAGGGAGAAAGAAGCAATTGTTTCATCTTTGTTTACAAAGGCACACTTTACCAAACTGCTGTAAGTTATAAATAGCTTATGAAAAGAGAGAAAGTTTCCTTAAATCTGGAAAACAAAAAATTAAAGAACAAGCAATATTTCAAACAAAAGTCATTAAAAAAATCATCATCAGTTTATTCAGTTCCATGTAATTAATTCTTGTTCCTCTTGATCTTGGGATAGCACTTTCATGAACCCTCCTTCCATTTCTTCATTAGAGTTCTGGAAATTATTTTTTTTTTTTAATGATTATGCATATTCATGGGGTACAAACCCGACTGTCACCACCTGTGCCCAAAATGTGATGATCAGATCAATACTGTGAGCATGTACATTACCACAAATTGCAATTATTCCCCATGTCCCCCACCCACCCTCTCCCTGATCTCTCTC
>NW_007751851.1:0-846 GCF_000696425.1 Galeopterus variegatus | reverse complement strand
TCTATCTGTAGATGTCTGAGGAATCTCCATACTGTTTTGGGCTCTGGAAATTCTTACCCAGACCACTGGTATGATCTTACAATTTTCAGCAGAGATCTGTATTTTGAAGTACCTTTCAGAATCTTTTCCATAAATCTCTCTGAAGAAGAGGTTTAGAACTATAGCTGATTGCAAATACTTTCAGAGGAGAATCAAAGTAAAACAATGCTGTCTATAAATGGCAAAATACTTGAAATGGCCTTGCTTAAGGTCTGATGAAACTCTATTATAATAGCAATTCAACTGACAACGAAACTTGGTTATTTCTGTGCAATACAACATTTTCACATTATTTTAACAAAGAATACCAAATTTTACTTTTTGCACCAGTGTACCATTGATATTAAAGCTAATTTTAACAAAACCTTATAAATGAATCCATACAATCTCAGCCAGTTTTGACCACACAAGACATGATTTATTTTCCAAGATGACTTTTCCACAAAAGTTTGGCCAAGCAAAGAAACTATGTTGACCCCATCCCACATTTCAAGGACCTGCCCCTCCAGCTCTCTTGATTCCACATGGTCAAAATGGGTGTAGTCATTTTTACAGTAGGTCCAGGAGCCTTACTGTACCCCTAGCTGACCGGCCAGAGGGAGGCACCTGATCAATTTGTACCAGGAATCAGGGTTCTTCTTCAGGAATTTGGATTTGGAGCTAAGTGATTCCAGCATCAACCTAAATCCTCTATGAACATAGGAAATGTAAGATTAAGAACAGTTGTCATCGGGAAACATGTGTGGGAAACCTACAGTGTCTGAAGTAAGGACAAAGAGGTCAATGGAAAAGAATGGAAGAGACTTT
>NW_007751850.1:7642-9116 GCF_000696425.1 Galeopterus variegatus | reverse complement strand
CGGTGGAAGCCGAAGCCGAGCGGGGCCACCGCGTGATCGCGGACCGGGGTCCACGGTGGCGGTGGCGGCGGCAGACCCGTGGGGCGCGGCCGCGACCTCCTTACCCTGCTTTTCCCCAGCACGGGACCCGTCAGCGTTGTCCCCTGATCAGGCTGTCACGGGTCTGTCCCCCTCTTCCCCTGCCCGGCCACTGCACGAACGCGTGGCGCCCTCCCCGCCGCGGCGGGACCGTGAGGCACAGGCAGGTGTCTGAGGACAAGCTCGCGGCGTGACTCCCTGTCCCGACGGCGCAGCCTGTGGGAGACTCGAGTGGGATCCGCGCAGCGCGACGCCAAGGTCCCGCCGGTCACAGCCGGCGCCGCGCGGTCGGGCGCTTCTCCTCCAGCGCCGTCCTCAGCACGCACGGGAGGCCGCCACCAGCCACACGGCTGTCGTGTCAGTCGTCTGCAGTGGCCCGCACTTGACTCGACGCTTCCCTGTGAATGCAGACTTCGGCTTCCGCCACATCTCCTCTCTTTGTCGCGGATCCGTAGCGGTGCTTCCCGGCAGGAAGGAAGGTTCCTTTGGCTGAGCAGTGCCACCTGCAGCTGGTACAGGTGAGGGGCGCGCTGGGGGACGGGCCGCTGACGCACAGACACACGCAACAGTCAGATCCCGAGCGAGCAGGCTGCACGACACGCTGCAGTGCGCGACCACGGGCTCCTTAAGACGCCGCCGTGCTCCGGCTCGATTCGGGCCGCTCCCCGCGCCTGCTGCATCCGCGGGACGGGCTGCAGCTGCCCGGCCGCGAACGTGTCCTGCGCCGAGGACAGCCCCGGCTGGGCCTCCGCCTCTCCCGCACGCTCCCTCTCAGCGACTGTCGCCTTCCCTTCCACACCAGCACCTGCTGTTCACACTGCACTTGCTCTGTCCTCTCGGAAGTGAGCTTTGCAGGGATGGAAAACGGCCAGCGGTTCTCATCCAGCAGCGCGGAAACTGGGAATTTTTCTAGTACAGCCCACGTCGCGGTGCCACAGGCTGGGGAGCCAGGAGCGAGGGTGATGTGCAGCTTCAAAGGGACCACTGCAGACGGGTTTGCCTGGTTCACGTGGCTTCGATGGGTACATGGTGTAGCCACTTGGGCAGAGGGCACACTGCTGTTCAATGCTTATGGTGGGAAATGTAACCCTGCATGAATAATGTATTTTAAGTGCTACCTACATTAACAAAGTGTGAGTTATTGAAAAACTAAAAAAGACAGGGATAATATAAATCAATTACAATCAACAAAACCTCAGAAAACTTGAATGAATGAATAACACATAGACTTTGTAGGGATTCTAGACAATACAGAAAAGTACAAAAAAGAAGACTGAAATCAACCATAATTGTCACATTCAGAAATAACTAATGTAAACATTTTGTATTATTCAATTTGTGTGTATAGCGCATATATAGAGTATACGTGTGTGTGTATATGTGTGTACACACACAC
>NW_007751850.1:5955-6967 GCF_000696425.1 Galeopterus variegatus | reverse complement strand
GCAACAGGAATGGACTAATGGAGGGAATCAAATTCGTGAAAAGAGGAAGATACACCTGTTCTAACCTCTGACTTTGAGAATTATTCAGTTTAATAAAAGATGTTTCTTTGGGAAACACACACTCTTGTCAAGAGTCTGGAATCCCGCAAAAGACTGAAAACTCCATTCCATATCATCATTTACAACGGCTGAATAGTATTCCATCAGATAGTGTTCATAACCCATAGTTTTAGTTGATCTCACATTTTTAAACATTTAGGATGAGAAAATTTATTTAGAGGGAGACAAAATTAACCTATATTAAAGATATTTATTAACTCACCTGCAAGGTGCTGAAATGTTTTGCTCTTCCAAAGAAGCTAAATGCTGTTTTAGTACTTTAAGTAAACTCCGGGGTGCCTAAAAAAAGTTATGAAAGATTTATTTTCTGATACTTTTTGAAAATTCATACTCTTCTACATTATAAACATATCTTGAACAAAAATTAAGACACCTCTATAGCAAATGCATTAAAGCCAAAATTCCTATAAGTAAATTTATTATTAAAAGTAACATCTTGGTATCAAGTCAAATTTTAAACTATTCTTTGAAATAAAATTTTTCAAACAACAACAAAGTCTCCTAAAATTATTAAAGGACAACTAAAATACCTATCCCTCAAGAAGTCATGAGGCTTGAAATCATTCATTATTCNTTCCATCAGATAGTGTTCATAACCCATAGTTTTAGTTGATCTCACATTTTTAAACATTTAGAATGAGAAAATTTATTTAGAGGGAGACAAAATTAACCTATATTAAAGATATTTATTAACTCACCTGCAAGGTGCTGACATGTTTTTCTCTTCCAAAGAAGCTAAATGCTGTTTTAGTGCTTTAAGTAAAGTCCGGGGTGGCTAAAAAAAGTTACGAAAGATTTATTTCCTGATACTCTTAGAAAATTCATACTATCCTACATTATAAACATATCTTGAACAAAAATTAAGACACCTCTATAGCAAATGCATTAAAGC
>NW_007751850.1:0-437 GCF_000696425.1 Galeopterus variegatus | reverse complement strand
CCCATCAAAACCAGTCAGGCCCTGGAGAATGACAAACTACACCAAAATCAAGTAGGAACCCAATTGCAGCCACTGTGCCAGCCTCTATAGTTTCTTTGGTAGAGGTGACTTAACCCAGCCTCAGGTACATGGTACGTGGTTATTGGTTTGGTGAATGTGCTGCTTTCCAGTGTGAATCAGAAAGAGGTCATAGGCGAATGGAACGGACAATGGTTGCATTTATAGTTCGGACCCAGGGCTAGGTTAACTCTCCCACCTGCTGTCATAATAAGAAGTCTAGACCTTCTGGTCACCCCTCAGAACATCAAATTGATCCACTGTATCCATGATGTCATTATAACAGGATCAGATGAGCAGGAAGTGGGTAGCATAGTGGACTTTGGAAAGATACACATTTCTTTCACAGTGGTAAAATTTTTAGGGTTCCAGTGGTCAGA
>NW_007751849.1:6608-9117 GCF_000696425.1 Galeopterus variegatus | reverse complement strand
TGCATAGCCAGGAGCAATCAGTTTCTGGCACAAGCAGATTTCAAGGCAGATATCATGTAAAGCACGGCTGTCTGAGCAGATTGTCACGTAGCAGCGGTCTCACAAGAAGGGGTGTGGGGCTTCAGGCCCCCAACACTAAGTGGGATTGTTCCCACTTGATATATTTTCACTGAGTAATTTTATTAATTAGAATTCTTTATTGCAGGCAACAAAATCTATTTTTTTGTTGTTATAATAAGAAGTAAAAAATGACTATATTGAACTCAAATGATGAATAAGAGGGTAAAAGAGAAGATGGAGGCCTAGCAGGCAGAAACACCCAGTATTTGCAGTCATGCTTCTCTGTGATCAATATGTTCTTCAAATATTCTATTTTGGTATTCCTCATTCAAACTTCAAAATCTGTGAGCTTCTAACTCACCAAGCTCATGTTACATGCTTGCCCCTTAACTGTGTGCGTGTGTGTGTGTGTGTGTGTGTGTGTGTGTGTGCTGGTGGTGGTGATGGGATGGGTGTTATTACAAGTAGTAAATGTATCTGGCCTTAGAAATCATCAAGGCACATTGTTACTTTTAAGAGTATGTTCAAAGTATTAAAATTGCTTAACTGACTTCTCTGCTGCCTGCTGCTTAACTACTCACTTGTTATCTGTCATGTCCTCTGCACATGCTCATCGCATAATATTACCATAGAGGTTAAACATTTGTCAAATAAATACATACTCTTGGGAATATATCCTAATCAATGAAATTATGAACTCTTACTTTTAGAGAAGATGTAACTTTACTTTTAATTATATAGCCAACTTATCTTTCTCTGAATCATTATTTTCTTAAGAATAAACTTTGAATTGTGGTGACCCAATTGGCTTTCTATTTATAGCCAGAGAATGCATTAATACATTGATAAGCATTCTGTTCTACTCAACATTTTCTTTATTTAAATCTACCAAATTGGCATTACTTTTATTGCATTTTGTGAAAGTCTAGTTAATCTCCATACTTTTCTATGTAATAATAATAATAATAATAATAATAATAATAATAATAACAGTAATAATAGTGGAAGCAAAATCTTAAGTGCTATGTGCCAAGAAGCATTCTAATCACTTTAGATTAAATAAATCATATAATCCTCACATATTTTATGATGTAGGGGCTAAATAATTCCCATTTGACCAAAGAAGAAACTGAGGTGAAGAAGAGATATATAGTGTGACCCACTGGAGTCACATAGCTGGTATGTTACAGAGTTGAGATTTCAAAAGACTCAGTCTGGTTCCATAGATCATGGTCATAACCCACTACAGGTTCTGAAACAAGTGCATGAGAGAAAACTGAAATCAAGATCAAAGTATCAGTTTTTGTACTAATAAAACTGGATCTGTGATTGCATCATGGCCTGAGGCAAAAATGGGTGACCTACTGCAGAACTATGACTGACTCACCCATTAAGATCCAGAAAGAATACCTGAGCAATCACAGACCCCTGCAGGCTCTCTTTTCATATAACCTTTCTGATAAAAACCCAAACTATCCTACTGGGCCACAGGAAACAAGGAAGGAATCACTAACTAGTTAAAGTTAGAGAGAAATATCCTAAGTGATGATTTCTGTTGTTCATGTCACTGTCAGATACCTGGACAAGGATAGCAATTACTAAGCCTAGAAAAGTATTTTATAACCTCTAGTGAGTTAATTAACACCATCTTGGTACAACATTGTTGTATCTTTTGAAACTAATAAAGTAATGAACCCTTGATATTCCACTGAATTGCAAATGAACATGGCCGCTTTCAGCTTATTTGCTGCTTATGGGATATTAATAACTACCCACTAGTTCTTCTCTAATCTAAATGTGCACTGGAATCACAATGAAGATTTTAAAAGAAATTCAGATGCCCAGACAACCCAACAGGGCTACTGGATCAACATCTTGTGAGGGCCGGCCCAGTGGCGCACTGGAGAGTGCGCCGCTTGGGATTGCATCGGCGCTCCCGCTGAGGGTTCAGATCCCATGTGGAGACCGGTTCTCGCTCACTGGCTGAGCGCGGTGCGGGTGTGACACCAAGGGTTGTGATCCCATTACTGGTCAGTAAAAAAAGACAAAAAGGAAAAAAAAAAAATCATCTTGTGTTAAAGAGCCCTGTCTGCATCTAATGCTCAGCTGCAGCCAGTATTGATAGTGATAGTCTTAAACAGCTAAGTCTATTAGCACATACAGAAAAGTAATTTAGAACAAAGGAATTAGTTGGTTAAAGAGTGTTTTATTACTAAGAGAAGAAAATGATTAAATAAAAGCAAAATGAAGGCATGCATCTGTATACCATAACATATGTTTAATTAACTAGAGAGGAGGGCTTGGCTTATGTATTTAAATAATGAGCCTGAGTTAAAATAAAATCTGACTAAGAAAGAAGAGTGACTCAGGAAGGTTAGCTTGCTTATATGGCCTACCTACATAGAAATTATAATCCCAACTGTAGGCTTGATCAAGTCAGATTCGAGTG
>NW_007751849.1:4845-6071 GCF_000696425.1 Galeopterus variegatus | reverse complement strand
TGGCCTACCTACATAGAAATTATAATCCCAACTGTAGGCTTGATCAAGTCAGATTCGAGTGTTTAGAAATACAAATTTAACAGGCATTCATGAGAAACATGTTATCTTGTTATCTACATGTGCATCCAGAATCTGAGGGTGTATAAAGGTCTTCATTAAGATACAAATCTTCCTATTAACTTTTTGAGGATCCCTTGTATGGAGGACAAGCATGTATTTTTAGTTATTTCTGTTCTTCTTTCTCTCCTGAATGCCCTTTATCAGTTGTCATGGCCTTGTCCAAACTTTAAGAGGCTATCATAATAGTTTCCCTCTCAAATATGAAACCAAAATGGCATTATAAACACATAAATGTTGTTTTTTATCTATTTTTCTTTTATATGCTATTTATTATTTAATTGACTTACATTTTCATTTTTTGTAAACTCTTGTAGTAAACTCCTTTTGTTTGATTAAAGAGGTATTTCACATCATCTTCTTTAGCTTCATATTTTTTTAAAAAAAGCTTCTTTCCTGAAAACCAATGCAATTTTAATGTCATATCTAAGTTTTTATGCCTGCATCAAGACTCTTTATCATATTCATATTATTTTCATTTTAAACAGGTACTTTAATTTTCATTGCATGTTTCTACTAACTAGCGTTTTGTTCTGTTAGTACATGTACTTTTCCACTTGTGATATAAGCAAGCTTATAATTGCAAATCTAACTGAAATATAATAAAACACAAAGTTCAAGGATGAAAGTATATCCAGCTATACAGCTGTCCCCCTGAATCCACAGTGGATTGGCTTATGGAACCCCATGCATACCAAAATCCTCAAATGAAGTTCCTTATATAAAATGGCACAGTATTTACATGTAGCCTATGCATGTCCTCCTGTATACTTGAAATCATCTACACATTGCTTATTATACCTAATGCAGCATAAATGCTGTGTAAACAGTCATGATACTGTTTTTTATTTGTATTTTTTAATTGTTGTATTGTTATTCTTTTTCTTGAATATTTTTGATCCACAATTAGTTGAATATGCAAATGTGTTACCCGCAGTGACTGAAGGCTGACTGTACTGTGAGAATAAGCTCATGCCTTATCTGTCTTTGGGTCTCTAATGCTCTTTTCCAATCATGTAAAAGTGCTCAATAAGTGTCTATTGTGTAGACATAAAACAATGCATAACAGATGCCAATGTTTGTCTAAGTTTTCCAAAGGCAAAGAGGTG
>NW_007751849.1:1959-3584 GCF_000696425.1 Galeopterus variegatus | reverse complement strand
ATTTGTCTTTATAACATACATGCTGCTGTGGATTGAATGTCCTCCCAAACTCATTGAAGCTTAATCCCCACTGTAACTATTGAGGGTGAGAAATTCTATTATGATAATTGAAGGGTGGGGCCATGAAGAAGTGATTAGATTTTGAGGACAATGCAATAGTCAATGGGTTAATCCATTTGATAGTTTAATGGTGGTCATGCGCATGGTTCTGTTGGCTTTAAAAGGAAAGCAAGTTAGAAGTTTTCTCTCTCTCATCTCACCCATTCACCATGTGACACCCTGTGTTGTCACCACCTACCAAAGAAGGCTCTCACCAGATGTGTTCCCTGGACTTTGGACTTCCCAGCCTCTGAAACTGTATGCACTAAATATTATTTCTTTATGAAATACCCAGTTCCAGGTGTTTATGTTATAAGCGACTGAAATGGACTAACACAGAAAATTGGTACCACAGAACTGAGGTGTTGTTTATAACAAATACTTGAAAATGTGGAAGTGGCTTTGGAACTGGTTATTGGACAAAGGCTGGAATAATTTGGAGAGGCTAGAAAAGCCTAGATTCTGGTAACAGTTTGAAAGACAAGAAAACCAGGGAAAGTCTGGAATTCTTAGAGACTGATTAAGTGGTGGTGACCAGAACACTGATAGAAACATGGACAGTAAAGTCCATGCTGAGGAGATCTCAGATGCAAATTAGAAGGAGCTTATTAGAAACTGGGGCAAAGATCACCCTTGTTATGAACTGACAAGGAACTTGGCTGCATTCTGTTCATGAACCAGAGTATTTGGCAGAAGAAATTTCCAATCAGTAAAGCATTCAAGAAGCTGCACAGCTATTTGCAACAGCATACACTGAGTTATGGCAGAAAAGGCATGATCTAAAACCAGAATTTATACTTCAAAAGAGAGTAAAAGGCAAAAAAAAATAGAGAACTTTCAGCTGGCCACATAAAGTGTGAAAAGCTAACTCTGGGAGAGGAAATCAATGTTGTAGCCCACCAACCATTTGATAAGGAGATTAATACCAAAGAGAGGGATTTTAAAGAGAATGAAAAAAAGACTCTGAAAGCATTTCAGAGCTCTTCGAAGCTGCTCCTCCCATCACAGGCACAGAGGCCTAGTGAGGGAGAATTGTGTTGGAGAACAGGCCACGGGATCACTCCTCAGAACCACCTCAGGAAGCCACTTCCAGTACCAGTACTCCAGCTGCTCCAACTTCCTTGGTTGCCACAGCTGTAGCCAAATTGACCCCAGGCATGGCTGAATCTGTAGCTTCAGAAGATACAAGTTGAAAGCCCTCAAGGCAGTGTTCACATGGGTTTAAGTCTGCAGGTTCACAGAATGCCAGAGCTCTGGAGGCTTGGGAGCCTCCATCCCAATTTCATACCATATATAGAACAGCCTGGGGACCCAGGAATAGATCTAATGCAGAGGTGAACTCACCACAGACAGCCTTTACTTGTCAGGTCCGCCACCGGCTGACCCGTATAGCCCTGGCCTTGCTATCAATCTCTCCCTTGGTGTCCCTTCTGGTGGGCAGGTGGATTGCCCAGATTCCTCTTTCCTCGGTCCCCGTTGAGAGGAGATGGAGGAAGAGAGCTGTGAAGAGAGGTGAGCACAGCCAC
>NW_007751849.1:734-1240 GCF_000696425.1 Galeopterus variegatus | reverse complement strand
GGCCAATAAGGGCTAAGGCAAGGTTCCTGCAGACACTCCCACCCTACTTCCTCCTGGCACCATCTTAGGCTGCCATGTTAATATGCCCTTGTGGGCCCATAATGCCGCTGCTTGTAATGTCACTTAAGGTGGTGATAGTTTTTAAGCCCTGACATTTACTAAAGTGATGCTAAGGGGAAATGTGGGATTAGAATGGCAGCAAAGAAACCCCACCATGGCTATGCCTAGTGATTGCATAAGACCCCACAATTATGGAGCTACCAGTGTGCAATGCCAGCCTCCTAGAGCTAAAGCATGCACTGAGAATAGGAAGACCATAGGAGTGAAGGTGCTCAAGGACTCGGAGACTCAACACTTTCACTAGTGTGCAGAGGACACCTGAACTGGAGTCAAGGTAGATTCTTCAGCTTTGAGATTTGAGGCCTGCTTTGCTAGATTTTAGACTTGTTTAGGACCAGTTACCCCGTTCTGTTGGTTCCTCGCCACCGGGGACCAACAACACAGGG
>NW_007751849.1:0-224 GCF_000696425.1 Galeopterus variegatus | reverse complement strand
ATGATTAAATAAAAGCAAAATGAAGGCATGCATCTGTATACCATAACATATGTTTAATTAATTAGAGAGGAAGGCTTGGCTTATGTATTTAAATAATGAGCCTGAGTTAAAATAAAATCTGACTAAGAAAGAAGAGTGACTCAGGAAGGTTAGCATGTTTATGTGGCCTACCTACATAGAAATTATAATCCCAACTGTAGGCTTGATCAAGTCAGATTCGAGTG
>NW_007751848.1:8289-9117 GCF_000696425.1 Galeopterus variegatus | reverse complement strand
AGGATGTGGGGCTGGACAAAGATTTTATTAATAAGACCCCAAAAGCACAGACAAGAAAAGAAAAAAATAAATGGGATTATATCAAACTGAAATCCTTCTGCAAAGCAAAGGTAAAAATCAACCAAGTGAAAAGCCGACCTGTAGAATGGTAGAAAATATTTGTAAACTATAAATCTGACAAGGATTTAATATCCAGAATATACAAGGAACTCAAATAATTTAACAGTAATAAAACAAAAAATTTGATTAACAAATGCACAAAGGAGCTAAATAGACATTTCTCAAATGATATATAAATGGCCAACAGGTATATGAAAAATGCTCAGCATCACTAATCATCAGGGAAATGCATATCAAAACCACATTGAGATATCATCTCACCCCAGTTAGACTGGACATTATCAGAATGACTAAGAATAAGAAATACTGGCAAGGATGTGAAGAAAGGAGAACCCTCCTACACTGTTGATGTGACTGTGAATTAGCACAGCCATTATGGAGAACAATATAGAGGTTTCTTAAACAACTAAAGATAGAGCTGCCATATGATCCAGCAATCCCATTACTGGGTATATACCCAAAGGAATTGAAATCATCATGTTGAAGGGATACCTACACTCCCGTGTTTATCGTTGCTCTATTTACAATAACCAAACTATGTCCATAGATGGATGATTAGATAAGGAAAATGTGGTTTATATACACAATAAAATACTACTGAGCCATAAAAAAGAATGAAATCCTGCCATTTGCAACAACATGGATGAGCTTGGAAAAAAATATGTTAGGTGAAACAAACCATGTATGGAAAGAGAAATACTGCACATC
>NW_007751848.1:6224-7568 GCF_000696425.1 Galeopterus variegatus | reverse complement strand
AATAAATAAACAACTAAATAGTAAAGAAAAAGAGAGAAGGAGAAAGAAACAACAATCATAATAATACATTGAAGTTTTAGAGGGAGAAAACAGAACTGTTATTACTAGAAGTGGAAAGGGGAAGGGCGAAGGAAAGGGAAAGGGGGCTAATGAGAAATTAATGAGAAATTGGTTAATGGACACAAAGAGTGATTATGTATCATAATGACAAATAAGCTAACTATCTTGATTAGACCATCACATATTGTATGCAACTATTGATAGTCAACTTTGTATCCCACAAATGTGTATAATCAATTATACTTCAATAAAAAGTAATAAAATAAAAATAAAAAAATTCTTATAAATTATTCCTATTGACGTCTTTATTACCTGTGAAGTTTTTCTTAAAAGTGCCTTCTGGCTAAATTGGATTGATATGTTTCAGATGGATGAGAGTCCATGTATATGAAAAATGCAGGCTAATAAACAGTTCCATATGAGTTGTGGTTATCTAATATTAATTTACAAAAAATTACTGAAGTGCTGAAGAACTAAGATTATGGAGTGAGCACGGAGGAGACTAAAACAAAAGGAAAAGCTTGGTCCAAAAGCAAATCATGATGACCTTTGGTGTTGGGGCTGGGGAGAGTTTAATTTGAATTACATCACAGTGTTTATGGGTGTGTGTGTTTGTATTTACTGAGGTATGATTTACATACAATAAAAATGAACAGATTTTAAGTATTCAGTTCAAGGGGGATTTTTACAACTGTGTAATAAAATCATCATTCAAACAAGAGAGAGAGTATTCCCATCACCCTCAAACTATGATTGGCCCTTTCCAGTCAATTTCCTTCTTTTCAGAGGCAATCACTGTTCAGATTCAAATCATCATAGACAAGTTTTGCCTGTTCTTGAATTTCATATAAAAGGAATCAGACCCTTTGTATTCTTTTGTGTCTTCTTTTGCTCAATATAATGTTTCTGAGATTCATTCATGTTGCTTTCTATATTTGCAGTTTGTTCCTTTTGATGCTGAGTAGTATCTGTTGTATTAATACACCAAAATTTGTCCAATCCCCTATAATAAATATTTGGGTTATTTCCAAATTTTGGCTATTTCATATAAGGCTGCTGTGATTATTCTTTTACATATTCTTTTAAGAAAACATATTTTCCCCCACCTCTCTTGGTCAAATACCTAGGAATTTAATTGCTAGGAGATAGGGTATGTAAGAAACTGCCAACCAGTTCTCCAAAGTTGTGCCATTTAACATTCTCATCATCAATGTCTAAGAGTTTTAGCCTGTCTTTTATTTTCCTCTTTGTCTCAGAAATTGTTCAGAAAAAATGCCCAAGTCA
>NW_007751848.1:0-514 GCF_000696425.1 Galeopterus variegatus | reverse complement strand
AACTTTGACAACTGTACCGTAATAAACCTATATACCTGCAGGTCAGGAGCATGAAACAACAATCTGGAAATGAATTTTACTATCAGACTTCTAGAGTCTTATAACTTTGAGTAAAATTAATTTTTTTAATATTAAAAAAAGATCTTTATTGTATTCTTAGAGTTTTCCACTATATCCACAACAATCTAGGTATTATAAATCAGGGAAGTTGTTCTGAGCTAAAAACTGCCATATCAGGTTTCTGTCTGGAAGAGAATTGTGATTCATATTATTGTTATTATCATCACTTGTACGCTCATATTCTAGGACAACTTTAAGAAATTAGTTCAAGGTGAGCAAAAAGCTGAGTTCATCTTATTAAGAATCTGTCAAAATCCTTCACGGGCATTTATTTCCTTTTCTTCTTTTTAGATTGCCATGAAACCAGTGCAACTTTTTTTTTTTTTTTTACAGCAGAGAAATTGGACCTATATGGGGCAAAAGGTCTGAATTTAGTTTTCACAAATGAGTGCAT
>NW_007751847.1:8912-9119 GCF_000696425.1 Galeopterus variegatus | reverse complement strand
CCTCTCAATAGTGTGCTTTAAAACAAATCCTTTCAATATTCCACAGGATATGATTCATATCCTAGTTTATCTAAGTATATCACTCTTGTTTATCTAACAATGTTTATAATATGTTGTATTTATTTTAAATACTTTAACAAAAGCACTCTCTCACAATATTAAGAAAAGTAAGACTGATATAACATTCGAGTTATGTGTTGAAATATT
>NW_007751847.1:0-7743 GCF_000696425.1 Galeopterus variegatus | reverse complement strand
GAAAAGTTTTCTGAGAGATAGTCCTACAAATATTTATGTAATCAGGGCATCCCTTCGTTTTCTCTTCCAATCATCATCACAGTCCATTCTCAAAAAAGCATTCACATGAACATAAATGCACACACCTTACATTTCTAGGCTAAAAACATTTGTAATTTCTTCTTCTAACACACTTCCCAATAGAATTACCATATCTAACTCTACCTTTTGTCTAAAAATGCCTGTAATATGTTTTTAAATATGGTAATCAGAACTAAAGAAGTAACCATATTTTAAAAATATAGTCACCCATACTAGACATAGATTTCCAGATGTGGACGAACCAATCAAGTGCCTCTGTATCCTTGTGTGTTTTGAACACTAACAGCTTCCTTTAAACTGCAGTCATTTTTGGAAGAGGAATACACAGCCTCTGATTCATATTGAACTTGTTGTAGATAAATAAAGTACTATGCCTTACTCATAGGGACTATTGATAAGCTAGAATTTTTATTTATTTATTTATTTATTTACTGCTAGGCAAGATTTTACTTTATTCTTTCTGCATTTCATCTTGCTGTTTTAATATCATTATTTTAGTCTATTAAACTTTGGAATCATAGTTTCATTACTAGATGTACAGTTAGCCATACCTTCTTGATTTAAATAATTTGTAAATTTGATGCTCTTTATATCTTTAGGTTACTGATTTAAAAAAAAAAAAAAATGTGCCCTGGGTCAGGATCATGGATAAAAACTCCAAACCTAATAGATGTCCTTCTTTCAACTTGATAATAAACTAATAATCAATCTTTTGGTCTCAGAAGCCCCAGGAAGACGTCTCTGTCCACATTTTTCAATATGCTAAGAAAAATATCTTCATATGTCTTGAAAATAAAATGAAGGCATGTAATATTTGATGCATTTTCTCATTGGGATTTAGTTCAATTACCCTGCTTAAAAATGAAACTATTGTTTAATAAAATTTTTCATGCAACCCATGCTAATTACTATTGTCATTTTTACTGTTACTTTATACTTACTTGTAAAGTATTAATGGACCACATCTTTGATTATCTGTTCTGGAATTTCATCGGAGTTAGATCTATGTTTTATTTTCTTCTTTGCCATTAATTTACAATTGTCTTATGTGAAATTATTTCTATAAAAGAGTATATATTTAGATTTTCTTTTCTTTATTTTGTAACCAGAAGATAAGATTAGATCACCTAATCCAATCTCCTTTTAAAAATGAACAAATTGAGGCATAGACAGATACATTTATGTCAATGTAAATCTAATTATGCATTTCATTTAGTGAAGCCCTTCACCATTTGCCAAGGACAATCCTAATTTACTTGAAGAAGTTAACTTCCAAGTTGAAGATACCCTCAGAATTTCCAGATACGACTTTCCATCATTATGAAGTTAAGCAATATTTCATAACTACAGTCAAGGGAGTTTATGATTGGCCTGACTCCATCTATTCCACATAACTTACCTAATAAGAATTATCATTAGATGAGAAAAGGATAAATTGGATACAACCATTACATTAAGTATAATATGCCAAACTGTTGACCTTACATCTAATTACTAAAGGACAAAGAAAAACTACTGAGATTTCTGTGATATGAACTGAAGGGCGACCCACAGTCGGTGATGTTTCTGAGATAAAAAAACTTGTTATAGAAAATTTAACATTTTATCTGGAAATAATTTGAATTTTTCAGAGGTTTCAAATGAGGATTAACAATAAAAGTTAAAAACCTATGGCAATTTATTTTTGCCTTTTTCAAATAAATTGTATGTCTGTCAGCTACACAGATATAGCACATTAATGTGATTCACTTTGGAAAATGAAAAAGGCATGAATAAATAAAGCAAAAAAGATGCAACCCTTAAAATGCTAATTCTCTTCTTGCCCTTTATGTCTGAAAGTATACTGCCCTTTTCAAATACCAAGCTCTATGTCACTTAGGCCGGGTCTACCAAAGTAAAATGAAGTGGAGATTTTCTCTCATTTCAGATCAATCCAAACAGTAGTTCCTGTTTGAGTTCCATACTATGAAACTATGCAAGCTTCCACTTTGCTTTGCTTATACTACTTTGGAAGTTTGAGTTAAAAAATAATGTGTTAGAGTGGCATTGTGGTTGTCAGAAAAGTAGACTCTTGGTGCCTTAAGGGCAAGAGACTTTGTAAAATTTCAAGATTAATAATTATATCCATATCTATAAAAATAGCAATTATTTATTGAATACTTCCTATACGCCAGGTCATTAATTTTATTAAATTTTAAAATTTCCTGATAAGTGAATGTATTCTCATTGTAAATGATTCAGTCAATACACATAAAATTCAATCTTGATACATCTGTTTCTCCAACTCACTACCTATATGTTTGTCCCCCTGAATTGAGCAGTCTTTGTGCATTTATATACTATACACACACACACACACACACGGCTTTACATATGGACTATTAATATGATTTATATATTATGTATGCTTATATATAAATTATATATTAATACTATTTTGTGTTGTGGGCTTTAAAAATATGTCATCAATTTTATGTATTGTTTCTCAATTTATTTTTAAATTTAACAGAATGATAGGGCCGAGCCTGTGGCGCACTCGGGAAAGTGCAGCGCTGGGAGCGCAGCAGCACTCCCACCGCGGGTTCGGATCCTATATAGGGATGGCAGCTGTGCTCACTGGCTGAGCGCGGTGCGGCCCGTCTCAAAAAACAAAACAAACAAACAAACAAACAAAAAATAAATTTAACAGAATGACTTCAAAAACTCCTTGACAATATGTATGGATGCCTTGTTGCATTGAACCATGAATTACTGTTTATCTAACCATGGTGATAGGCATGTCAAGGTTGCCCCACCTTCTCAATTAGAAACAATATCTTTTTTTGTGTGTGTGTGTGTGGCTGGCCAGTATGGGGATCCAAACCCTTGACCTTGCTGTTACAAGGCCACACTGTAACAAACTGAGCTAACTAGCCAGCCCAACAATATCTTTTTCCAAGATTACTTTCTAGGGAAGATTGTGAGAAATGAAATCGTTGGATCAAAGAGTATATATATCATAAATTTTACATTTTATAATATTCTACCAAATTGCTGCCCCCAAAGAATGCATTAATTTATACTCACCAACATTCAATAAGAGTGGCTGTTTCTCTGCATCCTCTCCAACAGTATAGTTATTCAGTTAAAAAAAAAAATCATTCCAATGGATACAAATAGGTATCTTACTGCTTTTTAAATTTGTACTTCTTTATTACTGTGGTTGAGGATTTGGGGGCTTATATTTATTGGCCACTTATATTTATCTTCTATGAATAGTCTCTATATTTTGCTTGACTGTAAATCTTACTGTTTGTACTTTTAAAAGCTAATTTTACGAGTTCTTTACATAGTCAAATATTCTGGATGTTATTCTTTGTTGTATATAATAATAATAATAATAACAACGACAACAGCTAATGGTCACTGCTGTAAGTGCTTTGCATGGATTAATGTATTTCAGTTTGTGGAGCCAGGCATATCTGTGCCCATGTCACAAATAAGGGAATTGAGACAGAGAGTTTAAAGACTGCTGTGTTTTTTTGTTTAGGTTTTTGCTTTCCTTTCTAATTTGTTCTTGAAGTTTCTCTCAGGAGAGTGGCTATAAACTGTAGCCCTGCTCTGATGGGGCTCCAGGGGATTTGGTGGTAGATGTTTGTAGTGCACTCTCATCGGCTACTTCATCCTGGAGGACGGCCTAACGCTCAAATGTCCAACCCACTACCCGGTGCTCCTTTCACACGTAACGTGCTTATATTGGCAGACATCATTGCGGCTCTTGCCTGACCTGTGTCCAGTTTATTTCTACCAAGATAGCCACTCTCTAGGAGTGCCCCAACCAGAAAAAAAAAGTTCAGTTCAGGTGAGTGGTTAGCTGAGACACAGAGGAAGCAGCACAAGAAAACACATGAAGTAACAAGCATTTTATTACTTACAGATCGAAGAGAAGAGAGCAGCACACCTTGCAGGGCCAACGGGAAGGAGGGAGCTATCAAGGAAACGCATGCTCAGCCAGTGGATGGGGAGCAATAGAGAGGACCTGTGTCACCATGACTTTCTTAAGGTCCATGGGTGTTATCCCTCTTTCCCACGGGAGTTGTAGATAGGCAACTCTTTCCCATGTGGGCTGTAGATCAGTAAGTTTAAAGAAAACACATGCAAAGGAGGGAACTTATTTACACGACCCTGGTGTTGACCATTACGTTTTATCATGGTCAGTATTAGGTTTGGGAGGACTACTTAAGATGGTGCCACCCAAAGATACTAAAATGGCTGTTCTCACCTTATGGCACTTCTCTGTAAAATAAAAAGAAAAGGAATTCCTAACTGCAACAGAACTCCATGCTATTGGCCCCCTCTGAAACTCTACTTTACATACTCAGGGAATGAGTAATCGTAGACCTAAAAATCACCTACTTAACACAAGGCCTCAGCAACTCCCATTGGATATTTCATTTAACTCCTCATTACCATAAGCTATGGCCGATCAGAACAACACAACTCATCAAAGTAGAAATATAAGCCCAACCCCTCAAGGGGGAGGGTAGTCTAGGTTCTGTGCCTATGCCTCTGCCATGTGCCCTGTGCCAATAAATTCCTTCTAGCCTGATTTCTTCTCTTGGTATCAATTATTTCCAAGCCTTTCAGTCAGCAGCAGTGGGAGTGTTGGGTTTGGGGTCACTGTGAGGAGAAACAAGCACGCTGTACTACAAACAACCATAAAGGGAGGGAGAGTTTTAACTAGGCCAAAGGTGACAGTTACAACAGAAAACTTACATAGAGTCTAAAAACAGATGCTAAGGCAGCAACTATATTAAACAAATTTGTGACAATGAGATTGCCCAAGGTCACAGGTCACTGTTGGTGGCAGAGCTGTGTACAAACTCCAACAGTCGGACAAACCCAGAGTCTATTTTCTTAACCAATGAAAAATGTTGCCTTTTTATCTGTTGCATATAGTAGAAAAATTTTCCCCTGGTTTTGTTTCTTTTTATTTCTATTTATAGTACCTTTTTTCTTATACAGAAGTTTATAGTTTATGTAGTCAAACTTTTCAGTCTTTTCCTTTGTTGTTTTTCCCCCTTTATTGCTTGAAAGGTTTTCTATATTCTAAAAATTCATTCTATGTTTTTTTCTAATACTATTATTGCTTCTATTCAGTCTGAAATATGTATGTGATCTGTAAATTTATTCTTACACCACAAGTTGATAACCAAGTTTTCAAACCCTGTTTATTGAGTATTCCCATCTATCCTTTTTCTGATATTTTGAAAGATTTACCTTTATCCTTCTGTAAGTGGATTATTTACATGGGACTATTTCTGTATTTTCGATTCCGTTTCTCTGATTGTTTTGTCCTTTCCTGTACCAAATCCATAATTAAAATAGGAATGTTTAATTCCATCATTACTACAACTTTAGGGTATGTTTTTAATATTTTTAAGGGCTAATTCTTTAGCTTTATACCTCACAGTCATATTCTTTTTCAAAAATCCCTTTGTCTATGTTTTTAATGTTTTCAGATGGTGCTTTGGATTGCTTGTAGAGTTCCTTGGAAAACATGCTAATTTTAAATAATTTAAATATAACTGATTAATTTAGGGTTTATAAACATATCTGTTACATTGAATTCTTTTAACTTGTCGCAGGGTGTAGTTCTATTTTGTTTGCACCTTCTTTTATGTTCTTATAATAAAATTTTATGGTTGTCTTTATATAGGACTTATACTTTTCAAATTAGGCTTGTTTCTAACTATTTTAGTATGTGTGTTGCTAATGTAATTGAAAATATTTTGGTTATATTTTCAAATTGGCTAGTGCTGATGCTGCTGATTTTGTCTGCTTTTTTTCATACGGTGAGTTATCTGAAGTCACTTCTCAGTTTGTCAGTTAATTTTCTTGGCTTTTCTGGGTAAAATTTCTTTTCTTAGTTTCCAATAATTTTATCATACATGTATTTATCTTGTATTTCATTTGGCAGGACTTCCAACACAGCATTAAATACTACTGTGGATAGAAGGCATTTATGTCTTGTTGCTGGAATATTTAGTAAGAGCACTTCTAATGTTGCCTGCCAAGTATGATATAGGTTAAATATTGCTGGTACCTACCCTTGTCATGAGGGAATCCTCTGCTTTCTGGTTGCTACATAATTGTTTTACTTGTTTGCCAGTTTGTTTGTACTTAGGAAAAATGGTGAATTTTCATCAAGTCATTCCCCCAAATCATTTTTATCTATAAAATTCATAATGACTATGTCAGGACAGAGTGTAAAGCAAGGTTCAAAGGGATTAAATAGAGGGGCAGAACCAGCATCATGAATGCTGGAGACAGAGAAGAAGCACTTTGGAACCAAAGTAAAAGAAGGAGAACAAACTATGCTTTTCTCTTCTTTTTGATCTTCATATCCCAAGAAAAGTGTCAGAAGCCAATTTCAAGGCAATTGGCACCTTACAACTAAAATTCCATGCCATTTAAAGACAAGGTCCCCATAATTCTATCTTAGACTGAAGTTAAAGAACCATGAGCAGGTCTAAGCAAAAATAACAATTATTCTGAATTGTTCTTTGCAAATAAGATATGTCCAGAATCTGGTATTTTTGGTCTTTGCTATTTGTTTAAACTACATAGATGAACTCTTGTAAATTACATCAGCCAAATTCTGTTCCAGGCCAATTTGGCAACTGTCATATAGATATAATTGCAAGATTTATTTGTGTAGAAATATATTATCTAAGATTCAAATGTTTGGCAAATATTACTGATTTTGATAACATATTTCCTGCTTTGATTTCTACAACTAAATATTTATCCTGTTTGGATATTGTTGTAAAGTATCTTTCTAATAACTTATTTTTGTGGCTATCGTTATCCATCCACTCTTCCATTTTTGCTTTTTTCTGTGATATTCTGAATATTTTTAATATTTGCAATGTTTCAACATTTGAATGTTTTTCTAAAAGTATCTCTTATTTAGAAGCCAGAATAAATTTTCTTTAAAAAAATGCAATATGATATTTAATAATCAACAAGAAAACTACCCATAAGAAAGGAGAATTTCTAGTAACTACTGAATAATTTTCTTGCTCTGTTTTAATTAGTGTTCTTTCACAGTAATATTTTACTTTACTTTGGTGAAGAAGCTATTCAACAGCCTACTTAGACTCTTTATGACAAGAAGCCAATAATCCTAAGGTTGCTGAAAGTCCCACCAATGCTTCTGGTTAGAAAAACTAATAAAAATAGCTCAGAAATTAATTTGTTTATTCTAGTAATTACAACTTCAAATATTTGTTGAAAATTATTATTTCTTGTTTCCTCAATCTCAGTCCTGTGATGGGAAGGGGGAAGCCTGGTAGATTTCTTCTCTCTTTTCCCCCTTTGTTCTTTTATCTTTCTTCTTCCATCCTTCATGCACTACATTTCACTTAATAAGGGGCACAGAATGTTTTGCTTGACTTCTATTTATATGAGAAAACCTAGGAACTCTTTAGATTTGGCAGGTATTTAAACTGACCCATCCTTCATTGAGCACTTACATGGGTTCTTTGAAGACACTCTTATTTCAAAGAATCTTTTACTTGTGAGTTCTCTTAATACTGTTGAAGCATCTTTTCCTACCAGTTCCTCATAATTTTGCTAACTGTTCAGGAAATTTTTCTCTTTTTGACATTCTTTAGAAAG
>NW_007751846.1:8467-9119 GCF_000696425.1 Galeopterus variegatus | reverse complement strand
ATTTTAGTAGGGTTTGTTCCTGGAACTACGCTGTTGCATGATGGCCAAAATTTTTAACTTCCTGCTTCAAGTCAACCAATATTTAAGCCATTCCTATCAACATTCAGTTATAAGAATACAAGGGCACCTAGGAACTTCAATGAAATTTAAGATATACTCAAAACAGCATTTCATTTTCATTAGGAAATATCCATGTCAGGCTGCCTGAAGTATCTTAGGTGACTATCGACACCATGATAATCTGGGATAGAGATAAACATGATCAGAGTAAAATTATGAAGCCACATGTAAAACCTTCAATGCAAGGTTTTGTTTCCAAAAGGAGAGAGGATATACACCAGAGAGAAAGTGCGTGGTGAACAGACATAGACATGTAGTGACGTCTATAGTTATTCAGGGCTATACATTTGATTTTCCTATTAAATTATAGAGGGTACTTCCCTAATAAAGATGGGTGTTATTTCTAAATTATCCCTTTTTTCTTCCCAGGCAAATTACAGAATGTTGCTTTGCCTCCCACGGATTTGTCACCCCTCTTCCCCTAGGTGACGGAGCTGTAAAAGATGACTCAAAGCCCATCTCTTCTGAGCAGCGAGAAGCCCCAAAGTGGTTAATCTCCCAGAACCCTCAAGAGAGAGGCATTCCTTTCATT
>NW_007751846.1:2614-3410 GCF_000696425.1 Galeopterus variegatus | reverse complement strand
AAAAAAAAAAAATCATCTATCAAGTGCTTGCTAGACACCAGGCACTGCTTTATCAGTTTTCCACGCATTGACTCAGATCTGGAAAACACACAAGGAGGGAGGCACCACTATTACCCCTACTTTGCAGATGGGGAAATTGAGATGCAAAGGTCTGAGTAATGTCTCCAAGGTGACACTGCCCATAAATGGTGAAATCAGGATCCAATCCCAGGCAGTTTGCTTCCAGAATCTGTGCTCTTAACCAAAAAGAACTACTGTAAACTAGAAGTATTAGCTGAGACAGTGTTTGTCCGGGTGGGTGTGTTCTAATGCAATTGATGCCTGGTTGCTTTCAGTGAGCATTCTCCACAAATATGAGGCTATGAACCACAAGTGTCATTCAGCTCCAATTCAGTGCATACAGATGATCTAAAATACTCCTCCTGGTCATCCCAGAGTCTTAACATACAGTGTGGTCCAACACTGCAAAATGAATGCACTAGACAATGAAGAAAATCTTTCATTATATAAACAAAATCTACTCTAGAAAAATTTTTTTTTCAAAAGGGAAGAACAGAGCCCTCCTATAAGACTACTCTAATTTTCTTTTTATTTTTTCAGTGGCATTTGTAGGTCGTTTTTTCCATTGCATCTGCAAACATTTATCTATAGCAACTCTTTTCTGGAAAACCCACATCTATCTTCATATCCTCTCTCAGAAGCCTAATTAAAATCCATTTCTTCTAGGATGTCATTTTCTGACAATGATTGGAGGGAATGTAGTGGTTAAGTCTACACGTGTAACTGGAGATAGAAA
>NW_007751846.1:0-1247 GCF_000696425.1 Galeopterus variegatus | reverse complement strand
GTTCTCACCTTGGCAGCAGGTCAGAGCCACCTCGGCAGATCTTAAAAATCTTAACACTCAAACTGCACCCCAATTCAATCAGACCCTCCAGGAATATTTTTTCTAAAACACAAGCGATTCCAATATGCATTCCACAGTGAGAAATACAGAAAAAAGTCAATTATCCTGTATGCATGGAGCAAGAATTAGTATATCTAAAACCTAATGATTTTGCTCATCTGTAACTACCATCCATCTATGAACCTGATTTTGAGTGGCCTACAGTCAAATGAAGCTGCTAAGATAGTGATGCAAAGATTAATCGTTAAGAAGAAAGGAAAAAAGAGCCTGCATATGCCTTAATGATTTAGGTCCTTTGTTAGAAAGAGAAAGAAAAGGTGTGAGAAGCTGTGTCCTGGAACGACCATGATGTACTTTGAAAATCCACGTGCCTGTTGTTCCTTCCTTCATCCCAACCCCTCCAGTTTCTAAGTACTTCCAGAGTAGGAGACAGGCTGGGCATCTGTGTTCTGGTACTGTCATCATCCCATTCTGTGTTTATAGGTGGAAAAGAACACAAAATTGTCTTATTTCTCATCTTCCACAGATTTAGGCATAATTTTTCCATTGTCTTTTGGCTTTTCCACTAGATGTGTGTCCTACTCCCTCCCAGGTTAAAAGTTTGTACAATTAGAAGTTATGTTTTTATAAACGAGAAAAAAATGACCGCCCTTACCTTCCCTGACTTTGGTGCCCCCAAGGACTATGGCGGATATGCCAACAGAGGATGACAGGAGCCAGATACAGATATTGATGATCTTCGCCTTCAAGGGTGTGCGGAAGTCCAGAGCCTTCACGGGGTGGCACACGGCAATGTAGCGGTCCACGCTCATCATGGTCAGGGTGAATATGCTGGTGAACATGTTGTAGTAGTCAATGGAAATGACGATCTTGCACAGCACATCCCCAAAAGGCCAGGAGTTCATCAGGTAGACCGTGCTCTGGAACGGCATGGTGGTGGTAACTAGAGCATCCGCCAAAGCCAGATTAAATATATAAATGTTGGTTGCTGTCTTCATCTTTGTATACCTAAAAGACAAGAAACAATAGCATTTCCCTCCATTTCGAGTCAGATCTATGAGGTTGAATGGGTTCATGACAACCTTTGGATTACTGAATTTTTCTTCTTCGTTCACTTATTCTTTCCATATTCGTTGAATGTCTAATATGTAAAAAAAAACTTCATTAGGAGTAGTTGAAAAAATGGG
>NW_007751845.1:8325-9120 GCF_000696425.1 Galeopterus variegatus | reverse complement strand
GATTATCGAGTCAAATTGGCCTCCCTGATGTCATCTTTTCCCTCCTACAATTTGTGAGTCATAAAAAACTGTTATCTTAAATGGATGCATTAATTATGTAATACTTCTCCCTGAACATTTTCAATGGTTTCCTACTAATTAATAAAAATGTTCAAATTCTTATGTTAATATCCAAGGTTATGCACAATTTGGTCTCAATGTTTTTTCTGCTAAAGTTGGTAATTTTTAAGATCAACTTTTAANTGTTAATTTGATTCACTATTTTCCTCAGTGTGTCAGTTTACCACTCGCTCTATGTTTTTTATTTACTTTACAGTCCAGTATTAGTTACAGATGCTCTAAAGCTAACCCAAGTTTATTCATCTTTCCCTAGGTATTACATTGCATTCTGAGCATCTCGAGTCACATACTTCATGTAGAGCAGTCACATGTTTCGAACCAGATCATGCTCACTTTTTGCATTGTCCCATTTCTCTTTGCACTCATTCCTATTGTATATTGAGTAGTAATTCAATAGCCACACAATATTATTAGAATCTGATGGAAGTTTTTAATACTGTAAAATAGGACAACCTTTTTTTACTAGTATCAAGGTCGACAACCTTTTCTTACTAGTATCAAGGTGGTAAGTCCTTTACTCTCCAAATATGATCATCTTCATGACTCCCATTTATCTTAACTATCACCAGACTTGTTAGAACTTCACTATTGATACTGCCACTGTGAAACAGTGAAAAGATCTACAAAGTTAGAATTAGACACCCTAAATAAAAAATTTTGCTGAGCTACATAAAA
>NW_007751845.1:4647-7483 GCF_000696425.1 Galeopterus variegatus | reverse complement strand
TCTTTTCTTTTCTTTTTTTAACCTAAAAATTGGGAGTATATGGGAGAATAAGGAAAGTATTTCCTTTCTACATGGATCGTGCAGACTACTGGGGGAGACAAGTTAGTGTAAAAAAGGTCTCAGCACTAGAAACCTCTTCCTCAAGAAAGAAAAGTAGAAACTGAAAAAAGGTCTCCATGGCTTGAGTAGAGTGAGCTAACAGGAGTGACACAGAGTGTTTGTAGACCAAGGTTAAAAAGTTCAGGGCTTTTTTTTTTTTTTTTCCCCCCAAGTACTCTGTGGAAGCCACTAAAGGGTTCTTGCTCTTTGTTTCTTCTTTGATGACCGGCCCTTGTGGTTATCAATAACACATGCTACCGACCTGAGTACCAGCCAGCACCCACCAAAGGGTTTTAATTAGGGGAGTGAAATGATCTAATATACATCTCAAAAAAATCACTTTCTGGCTAATAGTTGGTGATTAAATAACAAAACAACTAGGGAAGCAGGTGACCACCTGACAGGGAGGGGAGATACACTTGAGGTAAGTGAACAGAAAACACTTCAAGTAGAATCAGGTAGTGGTAAGAACAGAAATTAATGACATGTTGGGAGGAAGAGAAAGGACAAAAGAGGAGTTCTTTAGTTTCTGTCTTAAGTGACCAGGTAGATGGTAGGATTATGAGAAGAAAGCTGGCTGGGGAGGGCTGGGGTTAGACGTGGAGAAAAAGTCCTGGCAGGCTTGGGATGGAGGAAAAACTGAGTTAAAATTTAATCAAGTGTTTGTTTGTTTTTTTGCCCCATTTTAATTGTACAAAACTTTTATCAAGTACCTACAGAACTGTTTTTTTAATCTATTAAAGGTGATAATAGCCAAATCTTCATCTTGAGGACAAATTTGTTTAAAAGTACTTTGTTTAAAAGTACACATAGTAGATGCTCAATAAATGTTTTTTTCTTTCAAGACCCTATTACTAACAGCTGACCTTTTGTTATCTGATTGAATAAGTTCACACATTTAGTCATATATTTATAATCTTCTAAGGGTTTCATTAGGCATTATATTTAAGGTAGGGGTGTCAGCTTTGATGTAAAAGAAAAATGAAAGGGAAAAATCCACTTTGATCATTATCAACAAACAAAAATAGAGGGTATTTTGAATTGTGCTATCTTTGTTCTGAATTATGTTTATTACTCAGAATAGTTTCAATAAAAAACTCTTGGGCACAGCAATTAAATTACATGGCATGATATACAAATATTGAAAGTATTAAACAAGCCACTGCCCTTCTGAAAATTCATGAATGATCAATTTGGCCATTGGGCTCTTTTAATTTCCCACCCTCTTCTGGCCTATCATTAATTGATCATTCTAAAATAAAAATCTGATCAGGTAACCCCCCTCAAAATACAGTTTTTAACTACCTATAGAATCATACTTAAACTCCTTGGTCTGGCATTCAGGTCCTTCTGAATGACCCTAACCAATTCCTTTGGTTCAATTTATCTCCATTATAACTCTATATCCCATATTCCAATAAAAAATATTTCTGCTTACTTGCCATTTCTGAATTATGTTATGACTTGCATCTACAATTCTTTGATGATTTTCTTTCAAAAATAAACCTGGTATGAGAGGAGGAGGTACACTTGTTATTGGTCTGCAAATCCTAAAAGTGCTATTCAAAATGATCTTATGAGGTGATTATTCATGTAAATGCTCCAGGATTACATTTAAGCTTCCTGAAGTAAATATTTATCATATTAAAACTATTACAGAGGTGATAGACTATTTTTTTCTGTATTCAATATGAAACAGGACCCCAACTACACAATTATATTATGATATAGGACACTGGATTAAGTAATTTCTGTTGGTGGTAGATAATATTTTTAAGCTTCCTGAAGTAAATATTTATCATATTAAAACTATTACAGAGGTGATAGACTATTTTTTCTGTATTCAATATGAAACAGGACCCCAACTACACAATTATATTATGATATTATAGGACACTGGATTAAGTAATTTCTGTTGGTGGTAGATAATGTTTTAAAAATTATACTACTCCTTGAATAATCATTATCATAACTTGTTGTCAAGAATATAAGAAAGGAAGAGCCCTAACATGCAAATTCAGTACAAGTTTACATATCCCTCATCCTAAAAAAATTCAATACTGGAAGTGTTGTTACTCACTTGGTGGTAAAAACTGATTTGAACTGATATGTGCTACATATATTATTCATTTATCCCATTTAGTGTGAATATTTATATTTTTTTGTAAAAAGTTGTTAATATGTTTGATTATGGGCACTGACATAGACTCTGGTGGGGATGCATGTATGTGCACCAAATCATCTTTCTAAGACCTGAAAAAATCTTAATTCTGGAAAACATCCAGTTCAAAGAATTGTAGACCTACAGATCATAACATCAGCTTTCAAAAATTCATGAGAGCTTAAAAAGTAAAGGAGTAATCAATTTTAATATGTCAATACATTTGGTTTGATATATTACAGTTTCCTATTTCTTTTACCAACTATAAATACGAAATAATGGGGACATCTGCTTTTGACAGATGTATACCTCGTGGTAAATATCTTGGTAATTTCATGAGCTCCTCTGGCTTTTCATATATCTGAGTGTCATTGGTATAATATAGGTGTTTATGTGAAATAAGAGATTGATGAACCTTGCCTTGCACCTTATAGACAAGATTGGAGACACTTATTATGAGCTCCCAATAATTATTTTCCCTCTACCTCTACATTGCTGTTTATCTCTTCAAATTTACTTCTTTTTTTATTTTCTTCACAGAGAGTTTATTTTAGAACTAGCATTCCCATTATGCTT
>NW_007751845.1:2454-3420 GCF_000696425.1 Galeopterus variegatus | reverse complement strand
TAGCCACCATGCTGTACAAGAGATCTCTTGAGCTTATTTCTTCCATCAAACTGTAATTATGCATCCTTTGACCAACATCTCCTCAACTCTCCCTCTCCCCTAACCACGCCAGTCTCTGATAACTACGCTTCTACTCTCTACTTCTCTGAAATCAATGATTTTAGATGCCACGTATACGTGAGATCATGTGGTATTTGTCTTTCTGTGCCATGTTGCAACCTTTAGAAATCTTTTTTCTTTTCTTTTTTTATTACAGCATCATAACACCTCTCATGGAAATCACTAGTGACCTGTCAGTTATCAAACTGTATAGTTGTTCCTTGAGCCTCATTTTATTAGATTTCTCTAAGGAAGCATCATTGCCTTTCTTTGAGTACTGTGACAATATATCTTGCTACCTCCTCCCCTTCCTTACTGACCATCCCTTTCCTGTTTTTATTGATAACTCTTCTTCCTTCTGTAAATTCTCTGGACATATCAAACTATTCATTATCTCTCAAACATTATATGTACTTTTCATACCCNACTTCTTTTTTTATTTTCTTCACAGAGAGTTTATTTTAGAACTAGCATTCCCATTATGCTTGAGTAAATATCCTCTCTCTAGCCCAATCCTTCAACCTTTCCTCCTAATTGTATCATTTGCCTCAGTATGTTGATACTCAGTTATCTTGAAAAATCAAGATATTTCCCATCCATAATCCTATCTCCCTTAGCTTAGCTTATCCCCCATCTTATCCCCCATCTCCCCTTATCTTCTTTCTCTTCTCTAGTACTTGCCAGTCTTCTTGAAAAAGCAGAAACTTTCTATCTCCAATTCCTGACCATACTCATGCTTCCATGGTATATCTTTAAAAAAAAAAAATGTATTTGTCATTGTAACATGATGTTTTGAAGTATACACGCATTGTGAAATAGTTAAATCTAGCTAATTAACAAAAGCATTAAATTACATAATTATTATTT
>NW_007751845.1:0-1892 GCF_000696425.1 Galeopterus variegatus | reverse complement strand
GATAATATGCAGTAAATTAATGTTAATTATAGATGCCTAGCTCAACTATACATCAATAGAACTTATTTTTCTTAACTATTTTGTTTCCATTAACCAGTTTCTCACTATCCCCCCCCCACCCCATCCCCTTGTGAACAGATAAGTTGAAAACTATTCTGAATTTTCATAGTTTATGGGTGCATTCCTAGTTTCCTAAAAGTGCACTTAGTATAGAATTTCATTTATTAAAATAAACAAAATTATTATAAAACTACAAAAAGTAAAAGCCTTAGGATATGTTGGGATTTGGGAGACATAATAATGGTGCCCTTTTGGGACTTTGAGAAACAACTAATTGGAATGTTTCAGCAAAAATCATTGCTGTAGTTTGTAAAGCAAGAGATTCTCAAAATCACCTTGAGTCTATAGTAAATCATGCAACACTTGTTAGGAGGCTTTACAATGAGCAACAAATTTGAGGGTGATAAAATCTCTATTTTCATGATACCAGCTGCTGGATTCTAAAAGCAGATGTTTGCACATGAGAAAAAGAGATGTCACTGAAACTTTTAAAGTTAGATGAACTATCAGATAGTTGCAAAGTTTGGTGTGTAAAAATAGACTGAAGCTGCGTACAGTTTGGGGAATACTTTATCCAGTAAAATGTAAAAACAGATGAATTCTGAAAATCCTAAAAGACAGTACAGGAGAGTGGAAATATTAACACTGAGGTGCTATAAGGTAAGTGTATGTTAGTAAAAACTTACAAGGCTTAAAAAATAATAGAAGGTCTTGGCAAGCACATTTTCTTAAATGGCACCTATATAAATTATAAAGCAACAGTGCCTTTAAAAATTGGTCAATAATTTTTTCCAGTATTAAATATTCATTCACCATATATAATAGTATTTTTTTTCACTTACTTAGTAAGACAAATTTACTACTAATATGTTTATTGCAGCATTCCTTTTAAAAATTATTTTCAGAGATTGGCCGATGGCTGTTAGGAGGATAGACATAGTTATCACCTCTGTGCTCTTGCTTATGTGTATGTGGTGTTGCTGCTGCTGCCTGTTAGAGAAAGGTCTTGGGAAAAAAGATTGCTTGATTGGAAAAGTCACAACTGCAGTAACGTAATGCAGAACAGAACACAGCAGAACCTTGAGAGAATAAAAGTACTATCCTACTACTTTCCTATTCAGGGTCAGTTTTAGGGAAAATTACAGAGTAGGTCAAGTTTGTGTTCAGCACCTTAATCTTCTGGCTCAGTAACCTCCTCTCCAAATCTGAATGTGTGGTTCTACACTTATCCAGCAGTGCAAGAGCCTCAACTTCTATTCTCCCATTTCTCTACTATAGTTTTCCTAAATAGTTCCTTGACGGTTAAGTATAGGTTGTGGACAGCTTCTTAAACTGTTTCCTTTTAAAACATAATTAGAAATTTGTGAAATTGCAGTCATTACACAGTGAATTAGGGAGAAAGATTTGAAGCTGGGAAGCTCAGAGCCTCTATCAAACTCTGAAATCAGATAACAAATACTGCACTCATTTACACTAGTCTAAGCCTAATATGATTATGGGGCCCACAAGTAAAATTCAAATACTGACTTAGAGAAAACAAACAAACAAACAAACAAAAACACCATTATTTTTAGTTACTGTAGTTTTCTAGAATGTCTTCTAGGAAGAGGGAAGTTGTAGTTTTAAAACTGAAATTCACTAAAGCAAACCAGGGTTATTTGGTATTTCTATTATTCTCATTTTCCCCTGGATTTTTAAATTTAGATTTTAATCGGGGATTTTATTCTGAAATGTTTTTTTTTTTTGTCTTTTGTCTTTTTCCATGTCCGGTAACGGATGGCAACCCTCAGTGTTGCCCCCGTACCGGACCGGGGACCGGCAACGGGATCGCA
>NW_007751844.1:11313-12121 GCF_000696425.1 Galeopterus variegatus | reverse complement strand
TAGATTAGGTGGCTAGCTTGATGTTTAGGACAATCCAATATGATCACTGAATTTATCATCACTTCCCACAGACTCATTCTTTTTTCTGTATCCCAGTGAATGACAGAAGTCATAATTAATGCATTTCAAAAACATTTAATACTGTTGACCATTATCTCTTTCTTGAAACTCACCATCCCCTCGTGGTTTTCTCTTTGACCATTGCTCTCAATGTATTTTACTGGCTCTCTCTTCCTCTATTTTTAAATGACTGTTTCTTCCAGGTGACACTTTATTCCCAATTTAAATATATGTCTTGGGAAATAGTCTACATTCCCCTAGATTAGGTGGCTAGCTTGATGTTTAGGACAATCCAATATGATCATTGAATTTATCATCATTTCCCACAGACTCATTCTTTTTTCCGTATCCCAATGAATGACAGAAGTCATCATTAATGCAACTGATCTAGTCAAAAGCTCAGATAAAAATTGAGNACATTTGTGACCTCCGTGACTTCACAGAACAAATGGAAGCCATCAGGTAGAATTCCCTTAACTTCTTGCCACAAAACTTATACATTTAGTCTTCCACACGTATTTGTTTTTTCACTCTTTCCGTATATCACCATAGGGAAATTAAATTTAAAATTAACCTTCCACCAATGCTCATTTGACTTCCCTTCCCACTTGTTTGAGAAGTTCTGTCATTTGCACATCCTTCTTCCAGGCCTCTTCCAGCTTCTCTTCTATTCACTTTACTCTGTCACCAGGTAAACATGCTGAAGACTGCCTTTTCCTTAACGAACAGGAACAACTCTCCTTGAAAT
>NW_007751844.1:8547-9214 GCF_000696425.1 Galeopterus variegatus | reverse complement strand
ATAGGTTTATAGCACAAGAAACAATATTTATTTTTATTGGTCTATGCTAACTTTTCTGACTTCCCAAAACATGTTAATGCCATTTATTTATTTGATGAACATTTATTCCTGGTATATGCCAATCACTACTCAAGAAGGATCCATTCTAAATCCCACTTGAGGTCAAAGCTCGCCAGCACAGTTAACCCATTCTGCTCTAGGTCATGAATCTACAGATCAGAAGTCATAGAGACAGAATAAAATCAAAGTAGGGAAACTGCCCATATTATTTTGTTTGTTTGCAGGACTCACTCATCTATGAGCACAGCCAATGTTTTTAACTGTACACTGAGTCTTAAAAATATTAAAATAAGTTTGGATTAGCTTTCCTATTGATTTTCAGTTTGTAACNTTATATGGAAGAGAATAGAAAATATCAGGGTATATTGCACATATTTAAAAAGTAGTTATTAACCACAAAATACTATTTACATCTATGAATATTGGTGTGTGTGTTCTTGAGCACTAGATGACAGTAGGAGATGTATTCTTTACTGTGTATTGTTGTTAAAAAGAGTATATTTCAAAGGCACTTGTCCACGTCTCTCAAGCTTCATGAATGAGTAATCTTTATTCTCTGTCCACACCTCCTTACTTCCCAATTTCAATCTGGTTTTTTCTGCTTCAG
>NW_007751844.1:5822-6740 GCF_000696425.1 Galeopterus variegatus | reverse complement strand
TAGCCATCACTATGGTCTGAATGTGTCCCCTCAAAATTAATATGTTCAAACTTAATTGCCAGTGTGATAGTATTAAGAGGTGGAGGTCTTTTGGAGGTGATGAAGTCATGAGAACACAGCCTTCATGAATGGGATTAATAACCTTATAAAAGAGGCGTGAGAGAACTGTTTATCCCTTTGTTTCCTTCCACCACATGAGGACTCAGCAAGAAGGTGCAAGTCCTTACCAGGCATCTAATCTGCTGGTGCCTTGATCTTGCACTTCCCAGCCTCTGGAACTGTGAGAAATAAATATCTATTATTTATAAATTATCCAGGATGAGATATTTTGTTATTGCACTAGAAATGACCTAAAACAACCATTAAGCAAAAATAAGAGATATTGATATGAAATTGACTGAAATTAATAGTCAGGTCTTAAAGGGTGAGGACATCTGAACCCTACATTAGCGGTGTTCCTGCTGGCTAATCCTACAACGTGCAGACACCCACATGCTGGCCAGATGAACAGACAGTGCAAATGTCCAAGGCATGCTGCCATTGAGTCCCTCTTTTTTATCTGCTCCACCACACACATGATCATTTCTACTGGCCTAAAGGTGGAAAAGATAATTCAGTTTCCTTCTTTTATTTTCCTGGCAATAGTCCATAATTGTGTAATAAAAGATAAAAATAATAATAAATATTTTTTCATGAATTCTAACCAATCAGAAACTCAGTTTTTGGTTTTTGTTTTATTTACTACTCTAGCATTTTAAAGAAGATATTTGTTCCTATATAAATACCAACTAACCCGCTAAGATTTTTCTCCAAATAATAAACAAGTACTCCCTCCTCTCCACCCTCCCACCCCACCCCCACCCCGAGACAAAAGAAAGAATCAACTTAATATTTTCTCCACATCCCCACCTAATTTTC
>NW_007751844.1:3001-3904 GCF_000696425.1 Galeopterus variegatus | reverse complement strand
TGTGTTGCAAAACAAGCCCTCTCAGAAAACCATATTTTATTTTAAAGCAGCATTTCACAAATTGTGCTTCCCTGAATCCTAGTACCGTACTTGATACAGTGAGTAACACATGAAAATATACACTAAAATGTAAAAGATTTCACTCATTTATGAAATGCTGGTTTAAAGTTAAACAGGTTTCTTTACTGCTGGATTTCTCAGAGACTCATATTCTAATGTGCATCATAAAACTACAGTAAGGAGATATAAAATTCAGCATTTTACAAAATTATCTGATTAGAAGACTTTTTTGAAGAGTCATCACATGGGTCAGAAATTTAAGGAAATGTCTTCCCATAGAACAAGGTTAGCGCAGGGTATTTGGGGCAGTGTGACAGACTGATCAGAGATCAAAATCAGCATGGCTGCAGTTGCAGCAAGCGTCCCCCTCAGTCTGGTTCTCTTCCACTCGCTCACTTTCAGTCTCTCCTCACACCCTGACATAAACTCAAACACACTCACTTGTGATGAGAATGGACCCTTGCTTGAAAGTTGAAGTGTTTGCTTTCCCTTTTGATCCACGAAACTCTACGGATTCCATGATAAAAACTATGATTGGGGCTTGTGGTGCTTTTTATTTCACAGCCCCATGGTGGTGACTGACTATAACTGAGNCCAGGTAAACATGCTGAAGACTGCCTTTTCCTTAACGAACAGGAACAACTCTCCTTGAAATCCCTGTTTCTGGTAGTCACAGCATTTATTCTTTCCTCTCACAAACCTGTTACAATACATGCCAGTTCTCTATATACTTTTCACCCCCGACTCGCTCTTCAATCCATGGCAATCTGGCTTCTGCCCCTACCACCCCCAATAAGTGCCCTCCTATCCACCACTTTGTCACTTGACCAAACACTTAATCTA
>NW_007751844.1:0-306 GCF_000696425.1 Galeopterus variegatus | reverse complement strand
TTTCCCTATCCCTTGATTCCAGGCTGGCCTTGAGATTTATTGAGATTTATTTTGCTGAATGTAATGCAGTACTTTGTGCCAGTTCTGAACCTCAGCCTCAAGAGCCCGTAAGCACGTATGCCTTGTCTTTCCTAGTATCCTGCTACCACCATGAGGACAAGTTCAGCTTGAACTCTTAAGGGAAGAGAGGTCAGACAGAGCAAATCCAAGTCCATTCAGTTTTCCTGGCTGAAGTAACAAACACATAAGAGAGCTCAGCCAAGATCAGCAAAACCAACCCGCAGCTGACTTTCCAGCTGACTGTAG
>NW_007751843.1:8300-9120 GCF_000696425.1 Galeopterus variegatus | reverse complement strand
GTTGGGCGACCGCCCCGGTAAAATAAACTGAGATAAGAAGGGAACAGATATTTACCGAGTTCCAAAACCCCTCCCCCAAGGCTTGTTAAAATATAACTGTTAGCTTTGTTTAAAATTTACCATTATCTACCCATTCTTTCTTTTCCCGTAACTGTAAAAATTAAGTTACAGGTTAAACTTCAGGCCCTTTTAGGAGTTAAGCACAAGATGTTCCTGGAACTGACCTCCCTCGTGACCACCATAAAAATACCAGAAATCATCAAATCAAATCAAGATGCTGACGTCAGCAGAGGAACTGCTTGCCTTTCAAAAACACTTCCCTCCCTGCTGCCAAAAAAAAAGCCCTCCCAACTTCTCCCAAGCAGCTAGCCCATGTGAACCAACCTTCAAAGTGACACTGCAGTGACCCTCCTGGGGTAGCAATAATGAGCACTACCACCATCTTGGACCTACTGAGCAGGCACCAGGAACAAAGCCCTGACTAGCATGCAGCACCCATGATGCAACCAGGAAGAACAGAATGCGCCACTCCAGAAGCATGGAACGATGCACGGGCCTGCACCCCTCATGCCCTGACCTCTACAGGACCCTGAACAGCCCCCTCGGGGGACTCGCTTCCCTGTAGCTACCCTCCTGATGCATAAGGCTATCTCCTCTTTTAATAAAGCGCTGCTTGCTTTACTGCTGCGGGCATTGTTCACTTCTATGACCTTGAGGCCCAAGAGGCTAATTTAGTAGCAGAAGTGTGTTTGCCTAGACCTGCTTCCTCCCAGCCCTGAGCACTCCCTGAGAGATGCACTCGTTTCCTGACCATGTGATT
>NW_007751843.1:2335-2860 GCF_000696425.1 Galeopterus variegatus | reverse complement strand
ACTCTTGCAAGAGCTACCCCACTCCCCTGATAACAGCATTAATCCATTCCTGAGGACAGAGGCTTCATGACCAATCACCTCTTATTAGGCCCTATTTCCCAATACTATTGCATTGGAGATTAAGTTTCTGACACATAAACTTTGGAGGACACATTTAAATTATAGCATTAATTCACATAAAATTTAACTATAAAGACATGTAAGCAAACAGCATATAATTACAAAATGAATTAATATAATTATCTTGGTGAACTTATTGTATTAGTTTGTTTCTGTTAATTATAATAAAAGATCTGCAACTGGGTAACTTATAAGAAACTGAAATTTATTTCTCACAGTTTCAGAGGAACACAAAGTCCGGGGAACACATTCGGGGAAGGCCTTGTTGGTGGCAACCGTGACCCAGGGGTCTCACATGGTAGAAAATGGTGGACCAAGAAAAAAAATTGTTTTTAATGATGTCGCATGCCTATTTCCCTGAAGTGAAGAACCATAAAACAGTTCCATGACAAGTGTCTGTGTCCT
>NW_007751843.1:0-1117 GCF_000696425.1 Galeopterus variegatus | reverse complement strand
GCGCACTGCCCGGGCTGCACCTGGACTCTGTCCCTTCGCGCTCCTCCGAAGCCAGACGTGGAATTCAGGGGACAGCAGCGGGTGTGGGCGAGCCACGGGCAGAGGCTGTCCCCACAGGAGTCCCCTCACCTGCCAGGGACCCCAGGACCACGGCCCGTCCCGGCCACTCTGTCCCCACTCGGGAGGAAAGGCACGTGCCGGCCATCGTGGACGTCTCTGAGAACAGCACTCCTGCCTAACTAGTACCTGGGGAAGGAACATTAGCCGCTCACTTCGTTTTTAACTAGCCTGACACTTCCCATAACTGAGATTTCCTCAAAACGCTGTTCTCCGAAAGAAGACAGATGGCCCTGTGCGCCTGCGGTGACAATGAGTCTCCGTATCTCTCGGGCTTCTCTTCATGGAGAAAGCGTTCAGGGTGGACGTTCCCCCAGTGTCTCCCTGTGACCTCACTGGCCTGCAGGGACCACGGAGGAGACTGGAAGAGTCGCCCCAGCGCCAGGTGGGTCGGGAGGCTGCAGGAGGACATGTGCCCCCAGGCCCGGCCTCCCACGCCGGGCTCTGAACAGAGGGAGACCACAGCCAGACCGCGAGGGGCGATTTTGTCACCTTCATCTCCTGTTTTTCACCCCCTATCATTGTTTTCCCTCAGGAATGACTTTCTGAGCTCGCTCAAAGCGTTCAGGCGAGAACTAGAAATTACGCGTCCTTTTCCTTTCTGCACGCACCTTGAAAATAAAGTCATTGTTAGTGGACAGGCTGGGCTCGCACTTCTTCCAAAACGTGACTGAGTAGTTGGAACAAAACCGTGGACCTTCATCAAAAGCCTCCTGCTCATGTTTCTAAACCAAGTTCTAAGGTCCTCAGGGCAGCTGGCCAAGTTCTGCTCCTTCCCTGGCCTTGGCCTTCCCAACAGGACATCTTTGCTGACAGGCGACTTTGCGGAGACAATCCCCCGAAGGCTTAGCTCAAGCTTCCTTCGAACTGAGCCAGTCTAAGCCTTCACCTACCTGGTCTTCCCCCTCGCTCCTCCCCGGGGCTAGTCCTGCACCATGCTGCAGCAGCCACTCACTCACCCCAACGAGCATGTCCCCAGTGAGCCTCTCACGTGCCAAGT
>NW_007751842.1:0-9120 GCF_000696425.1 Galeopterus variegatus | reverse complement strand
TTCCTGTCATCTACAATCTGCTGTTAAGTCCATCCTGTGAATTTTATATTTCATATATTGTGATCAGTTCTAGAATTATCATTTTGTCCTTTTTTTAGTTTCCATCTCTCTCCCAAGATTTCTATCAGTTTATTCATAATGCTATATTTTCCTTTAAGTCCTTGAACATATTTATATTAACTGCTTTAAAATTCTTATATGCTAATTCCAACATTTGGGTCATTTGAGAATGTCAGTTTCTATTGCCTTTCTTTCCTCTTCACTATTGGTCACATTTTCCTGTTCTTTCCCACATCTAGCAATTTTTTATTACAGGCTGAACAATGTGGATGATACATTGTAGAAACTCAGGATTTTGTTTTGTTTCTTTGAAGATTGTTGATTTTTTTTTAGCATGCAGTAAACTTGGCTGAATTAAACTACAGACACTGACTTTCTTGAGGTGGGAAGAAGCTAAATTCTCCACTCATTTCTTTCAACCTTCCATCTGTTGCTTTCTGCCAGGTCTCCTATAGTTTTCCCCATGCATGTGAATTTCACATGTTAGCCAAGAATTTGAGTGGAGTTCATATTCAGATTTTGAGTCTTCTTCCTCTGCAGCTCCCTTTTCAGGATATTTTCTTCCCCCAATCCTTACTTTCCAGTCACTCTGGCAAACCTGAATTATGTCCTTTGAATATTCAAGACAGTAAGTCTGTGGATTTCTGCTTGATTTCCAACTACCCCACACCACGAGGACCAGCGAGTGTCTTCAAGCAAAAGGCTGCATAAATATAAATCTCACCCATGCATTTCCTTATTTCAGAGACCAACTTTCTTCACTTTCTGTCTTCTTTGGATCCCTTTTAGTGCACCCAAATAGTTGTTTAAGACATGTTTTGTATTATGAAGACATGTATTCTGAATTGTCTGAAATAAGCTATTCCATCATTATTGAAAGCAGAGCTCCTGGTCTATAATATTTTAAATTTTAAAATATTAGAACATAGCACTCTAAAAATTGCTGTACTGATTTATATTCTGACCAACAGTGGCTGGGGTTTCAAATTTCCTATTTAGCCTAGCAGTGGGTACTGTCTAATTTTTAAAACAAGATAGATGGAAAAATGGTATGTCATCACAATTACTTGTGTTTCTTTAATTATGCATAAAATTTTCTTAGGTTAATTAGTCAGTAGATCTTCTTTGCCATGAAATTCTTGTTTATTCACTTTGCTTGATTTTTAATTGGACTATTTGTCTTTCTTTCATTTATTTTATGATCTTATTGTAGATTATGGAAATTAGCACTTTATTTGCCATAGGGTCACAAATATTTCTTTTTGGTTTGTCATTTGGCTTCTGGCTTTACTTAAGATATTTTTTCCATGCTGACATTTTAATTTTATAGGTAGTAAAACGTCTCAATTTTATTTCATGGTGTTTGAGTTCAGTGTCATGCTTGAAAGGCTTTCCACACTGCAAGATTCATGTGTAGAGCTTTTTGTTGGTTTTGTTTAGTTTGTTTGCTGGTTTTTGTTTTTTTTAGGACTTTATTCTATTTCATCTTATTTTTATTTTATTTTGCTTTACTACTCAGTCTGCCTAGAACTGAATATGATGTAAAAAGTAAATAGATCTCTCTCACTTTCTTTCTAAAGGCCAGTCTATAATGTTGTTATACATTTTAATAAATAATCATTTTTTTCCTATTTACTTAAAGGGCTTATCAATATTATATTATAAATTACCTTTTGAGCTTGCTTGATCCTTTTAGTAACCTGCTGCTCTGATCAATGTGCTGTTCATCTCTTTTTCAGCACCAAACTATTTTCATTATTGGGGCTTCATTTAACATGTCAATATCTTTTAGGACTAGTCTCAAGGAGTAATAGCTTCAAATGTGTTATACTTTAACAGTCCACTTCTATGAATATTTTTCTCCATTTCTTTATTTTAATTATGGATGAAGGTGGTCTGGTTGCAGCAGGTGCAGCTCAGTGATGGGAGAGCTCATGAGTCAGGCCACACTGTCCCCATCCTCCCCACGTCATGAGTTAAAAGTAGTTCTCAGAGCTACCTGCCCAGCAAGAGGCAATGACATTTTTAGATAGAAGAGCACTGTTTGGGAGTATCCAGGCAAATGCCCTCCCTATATGTAACATCATTTACATTTCCCTAAGTCCATATTTTAAGTGTACCAAAAAAAAATTATAATATAAAATAAAAAGATCTATGGAATATAGTTCGGTTATAAGAAGAGATCATTGTCAAAATTCAATTAAAAATAATTTAATGTTACAATAATAAACTCATTCACTAAGTAAATAACTATGACAAGTGTTCTACAAACCCATAAATTAAACTAAAATGTGCTAAAAATTAGAATCATAGAGTACAAAAAACATTTTTAAAAGATTACAGACTTAAAAACAACACTGAGCCGTGTATGTTCTTCGGAGGCTTTATTTCATCCCAGCACAAGATGTTTGTTCATTTGGTGACATTGATTCAGATGCAAAAGCGTTCACACTAGAGAGTATAACTTGGAGGCTGGGAGAGACACAACTCAACTGGTTACAAGCATTCACAGAAATTTTATTTTTAAGTGAAATCTACTTCTTGGTAGGATGAGTTAAACCATGAAAGTTAAAGGATTTAGAGATCAAACAAAATAAACAAATGTACGTATCGAAATCTGAGGAGTGTTAAAGCCATTTCTTCTGTTGATATTTAATATTTTTCATTTACATTAAAACCAAGTCTCAAGAGAAAGTCAGTAGGGTTTCTATGCCAGCTAATAAAATGTAATAAACCCATAGGAAGACATTAGGAAGCCAATCCACTTCTGCAAAGGTGATAGATTACAGAGATCCTATGAAATAAAAACCTGAAATGCCAAGGAAAAGATATTAATTTTTAAAAAACTGTATGTGTAATATACATTTATGTATATGCAAATGTATGTCTATATATGTATGTGTTTATATACATGTGTATTTATAAATAGTTGTGTACATATTTTAAGTTTTACCAAATGTGGCATTTTAAAAATGGTACTTCATATCTATTTTATTTCATTGTTTCACTAAACGGTGTGTTACTTGGTACTTTAAAATACCATTTACTGAAATTTCATCAACATACTAATGCTACCCAAATACAACTTAAAGGCACCGAGAACATTTGATACAGTAGATAATTCTTAAATATGCATTTCTCTCTCTCTCTCTCTCTTTTTTTAAAGTACCTCAAAAATGAAATTCAAATGATCCATTCATCAATTCTGAAATACTAATACATGAGACCGAGAATACTTTTAGCCATTTTCTATAATGATAGATCACAAGTCTTCCATAAATACTAATTTAGGCAATTGTCTATACAAATGTTTATCTGTTTGTTCTTCACAAAAGGAATTCAATGTCCTTGAAAGGAGTCAGGTAACAGGCCAGCCTGGCCACCCATGTGACATAGTGCCCGAGATGCTGAGAATCCCCTGTTGAGCCAAAACTGGACTAAGCCATTGGCTTTTGTGCTAAATAGAATCTGGTACCCCGAGGCCCCGTCACAAGGATGGCCATGTGTGTGTGCACGGTTCCTAAGGAAGGGAAAGGAGAGAAGAAGAAAACAGAAAATGAGAGCTAGGTGATCTCAAAAGAAATGGTAAGCCAGCCTCCCTGCTGCCAAATGACCCCATCAAGAAATTGTAACTGCCACTGGCTGATGTTAGAAAATGGGAACAGAGAGCGCTGACTCGTGTCACAGGAGCACACCCATCACAGCCGCTCAGAATGGGCAGCAGGAGCCCAAATCCAGGGCTGAGTAAAAAATTGCACGGGGACATGGGGAGAAGTTCTGCAACAGGCAACACTCATCAGTGTCCAGGATATTTTCAGGTTCTGGCCTTTAAGGCAAGACTCCCTTCCTCCTGAATTCCCACAAAGTCACAGTGCTTCCCAGCACACTACTGTTTTCATCTTTCTCCTATTATAGCATTATTCATAAAACATGAAAAAAAAGTGGCACCAAACAAGTGACATGTGTATCACCTCTGTGGGGCCCTGGAAGTAATGACACATTCAGATTCTCTCTAGGGCTCCTCTATGACTAAGCTGAGTACTAGTGAGGCAGCGACTACCCCAGAACTTGAAGGGGCTTCCAGAGTGAGTGCCAGTCACCCCACACCCACACCTCTCCTGTTTTTAAAGGCTGTAGAGAAAACAGTGCTGCTGCTTTGCCCTGGAACTGGGAGCACTGTCCACAGGCAGTGCTTCTGAGACACCTGCATTCTGGGGCATTCTGGGCTGCTCTGCCTCTAGGGTGGGTGGCTTACGTCTCCCTGCCTGGCGAATTCAAGCCCAAGTGCCAGAGAATTCCAGTACAGAGAGGGGTGAGTGCTAATGTGAAGTTTTCACAGGATGGGGGCCAGCTAGGTGGGGTGTGGAGGAGCAAGGGGGAAGATGAATCTAACGAAGCCTGAAGTCATTTCACGAAGCCACGTGATGAAAATGACCAGGACCATTAGCAACCCCACTGGACCTGCTTAGCACCAGCACTTCAGCAGTGCCTGTCCCTCCACGGCATGCCTTGGCTGTATATTTTAATTCTTGTCTTTGATTAAACATTGATCATAATGCATCAGTTCATGATGTTTCATGAAATGAGAATTCTGCGGGTACCGTTGAAAAATTTTATGACTGTCTTTTGCAGAGGAATTGATCATACAGGGGTTTACTAGCCAGGAGGATGGATGACTTGCAGCGGAGCCATAGCCTCTGCATCAGGCGCTCAAAGAGAGGCCGTGATTTAATGAAATGGTGCTGGACTACATCCAGCCACCCAGTGTCCTGTTTCATCTAGAAAATGAAATATAGGGCTCACCTGACTAAGTGCTCTGTCATTTTTACTTTAAGGTTACACATGACTGTAGAATACCGAGTTTCGTTCAGTTCCTGGAAGGTATGCATTTTGGACTTTTAGGTCCTCCATTTGTGTCAAGGTCGAACTATAGTATTACGCGATTGGAACAACGTGCATGACTAATTTTGACCTGGGAGCGAGAGAAATGATTGAAGTTCACATTTTGAAAACTGTGTTGTGGAGTTTTTAAAAGGCCTGTCTTGCCCACCAAAGAGTTGTGGAGGAGGATGCTAAACGGCTTCGTTTATTTACCAGCCTTTGTTCTCCCAGAGCCGAAGGGCAGGTGGACACTCCACTCACAGGCAAGTCTTGAGATCTCTGCGTAGGAGAGACCTGTGCCTTCTCAGATTTGGCATTGACCAATAAGCACACCATTCATATGGATTTGCACATTTTAGATGGTTTCTGGTTTTTGTTTTTTAATAAAACCATAGATTTCTAGAATCAGAGTGTAATGAACAAGTTACAAATCTATGCACCTCTCAAGCAATTTTAGTATTGATGTGACTTCTAAATTGAGTTCTTCACTTCTGATTCCTGCATTTGCATACTTGTTCACATCCAAGTGATTAAAAAGGAGCTGTCAAGGTTGATAGGCCTAAAATTAGACCTGACTGTTCATTTTGAATGTACACATTAATATAGACGTCTCTACTTCCTATTTTTCTCTGAACCATCAGGAAAGGAGACTGATGCATCAAAAGATTGGGACATTTTATTTCTTTAAAAAAGAATTCAGAAGAAGACATTAACAGCATGTAAATCAGCAATGAAAAGCCACTCCACTTTAGAAAAGCAGACAGGACATTTTTGAAAACACAATTTTCAAGAAGAGTAAATTTCCACCAATTCAATTTAAATTGCCATCCAAGGCCTTTGGTCCACTTGAAAGTAGCAACAATCTCTTACACTAAAAAGTATTATAGATGGGTTTTTTAAAAAAATAATTTTATTCAATATGACTAATCTATGAAAAAATATATTTCAACTTGTGTCTTTAAACCTATAAAATGCATTCTGATTACATCATCCTCCAGAGTGCATTCACATACATTTATCCACCAGAAAAATTACTGTTAAGACATGCTTTTTAAGATCTTTTCCTTTGTTTGAAACAAAAAGTAATTTGGTATTTAGAGGAATTATACAGTATTTTTGAACCCCTCTTTGAAATGCAGTGTGCAGAAATAACATCCTGTAAATAAATAAAGAGCTTTTTAAAAAATCGCTTTGTTTTGGCATACTTCCTGCAAGACCAGGGGGCAGGATGGGCCAGTCCGAATCTACAAGGGACTGCACACGGCCCGGAGCTGCAGAGCATGCTGCCCTGCACACATCTAGACTTCTGCACTAAATCTGGCAATGTATGTGCTTTTCAATTACGCCTCTGATAAAATCAGAATCAGAAGGATCCTGTCTGATTTTTGACAGCTATTTAATCGGTTACTGTACAGGAAACATGATATGGCTGTTGACTTTTCCAGAAAGCAGTAGTTTTGAAAAGAGCCAAACAAGGCACATCCATTTTGCTTAAGCAAAGGTTAAGCCTGTGACCTTCTCTTTTAGAAATGACACTGTTACCAACTCAAGCATTATTGGTGTTTGTTTCAGAGCTACAGAGGTTTAGGAGGTTCAGTCTGTTGTAGCTACTGGAAACATTACAGTCACGCACAGGATAGGAAGTTAAAACCTCCACAGTTCAAAGTGGTTTGAATTGCTAACTCTAAGCTGCTCGAATGTCCTTTGTAATTAGTAATTTGATCACCTCTGGTCTTAAAGGAATGTACGTGGAAAATAAAAGCACAACTCCTTCCAGGCAGATTCTGGACCCCAGGTAATGTCCTGAAAGAATTTTTGTATCCATCTTGCTTTGACTTGATGAGAGTCCTGATTTCACCCCCTTGAGTGATTAATTGTTTAAATGAGGAGTCCTGCCATCTGGCATATCAGCTCACCAGCAAAGTGCAATTCTCCCTGTGATCAATTAAACAATGTCTGTCTTCAAGCCTCCCATTTGCAGGACCTGTGTATCGTTAGCTGATGTGTCTTGACGATTAAGTTACCTGTGGCTGGCTCAGCTTTGCTTAGGGGGCTCCCTGTCAAGGACAAATGCTGTAATGACTCCCCCAAAGCATCCACAAAGTACCCAACTGGGCTACTAAGTGCTTGGGAGGGGCTGTCAGCTGCTTCCTTGAGGCAAGGTGTCCACTCACCTACACCCCTGCTGTGCCTTGTGGTGGAACCAGACAAACAATCTTTCCCTAAAGCACAAGAAGGATTCTTTTCCCACTCATTTCCTTGTTTGTGACTCTCAGTGTCTTGGAATTACACCACCCTCTAATAGAATGTTGCAGACACTCACCTCAATGCGCTTTTTAGTTTCCACACAGTTATTCTCCTATTATATGGCAAAACGATTTGGTAAAATCTTTGAATCTTAACTCAATGTATTTATTAGTCTGGTTCTGTTGCTTACAATAAAATACCTGGAACTGAGTGTAAATCACCCAATTAAAGAAAAGGAAATTTATTGCTTACAGTTTTGGAGGCTGGGCGGTCCACAGTCCAGAGAACACATCTGGTGGTGACAGTGACCCAGATGCAGAGCAGAAATGGCAGAGCAGAGAGAGACTAACCTTTCGTGTGCTCTTCTTTTGATTTTTTTTTTTTTGCAGCTTGTCAGTATGAGGATCTGAATCCATGACCTTGGTGTTACAAAGCTAAGCTCTAAAGAACAGGTCAGCCTGCTGTCCTTTTAAAGCCCTCAGAACCACATCCCTAAACACCATTATTAGTCCATTCACTATGGCATGATACCACGATCTAATTGCCTCTTCAAGGCCCCACCTTTCAATTACCATAATAGGATTTCCCACCCTCAGCAGTTACAGTGGGGATTATGCCTTAAAGAGGCTGGGGGGAACATCCAATCTACAGCACTCAAGATCTTGATCTAATGCTTAGACCAGCTTTTCACAAGAATAGGTCAGAAGATTTGGTTTCAGTGATTGTTTTACAAATACTGTAACTCCTTGCAGGGTTGAAGCTTAGATGCTCAAAGCTGATGATTAAGGTGGGGGTAGAAATACAGGAAATGCAGAGAATAAGGTCCCCAAATGCTTTCACGACTGTTAGTTTAATGGTAATTATAAACTTTGCTGATTCTTAGAAAACTCTATGTCCAACATGTCATTGGGAGCACAGTAACACATCCTAGGAAACGAAAATACCAGTAACAGAGAAAGGTGGGAATGAGGTAGGGGTCTACAGGTAGAGGGACAGTTTTAAAAATCCATAAAAAAAGAGCAATCAGAGCCTCATATCCCCATCCCTAACCAATGTTTTCAAATCAGTACCCCATTCCTGTAAAAGAAATTAATTACTGGTGCAGCTAAGCCAGAAGGTCAAGCTCAAGAACGTCAGGCACAGAAGAAGGTGGGAGAAAATGCCTTATTCAAACCTGGAGGATTGAGTAAAAGTCTACAAAATGAACAGCAAAGCAAGAGTCTTCTTCCTCCCAGCTTCATGACATCACGAGCAGGCTCTGCACCAGGTAAAAAAATGGAACACCCATTTATAATATTTGCCTGTATATTTTTTTCTGAGTTGACATTCAGGGATCAACTCAAAAGGTGCCCTGCTTTCTGCATGTGCATACACACACACACACACACACACACAGCTTCCAACCAACTTTTTTATTGCCCCACTCCTAAATATGAATGATCAACCAAGGATAACCTTTAATGACAGGCTCCACCATGAAAGATAAAGATCTAAATGATTAAAACATTGGGGGAAAAAAAGGAACTCAAAGGAAACAAAGGCAGCACAGGACACAGAAGATAATTTCAAAACGATTATAGTTATAGTTAACATCCTATAAAAGGTAAAAGAAAATTTTGCATCCATGAAGCAGGAACAGTAAACTACAAAAAGGAACAATTGGAAAATAAGAAAGTACTCTGATTTTTAAAAAATGTTGAAAGTATTCAAGAAAACTAAAAAAAAAAAAAAAAAAAAGAAAGAAAGAAAGAAATTAACAGAAGGATTGGAACACAAAATCAAGGAATTCTCCCAGGAGGTACAATAATAAGAAAAAGAGAGGAGTAATAGGATAGAAAAGATAAGAAAATTGTGTCTTAATCTAGAATGTCCAATATCTATTAGTTAGACACAGAAAGAATAAGCAGAGAAGAATGGCATAAAATGATTTTT
>NW_007751841.1:0-9121 GCF_000696425.1 Galeopterus variegatus | reverse complement strand
GAGACAAGCTAGCTAGAATCCCAGAATGCTAGCATGGGCAGGGACCTTAGAGATCACTCCTATTCCCAGAAAGGAAACTTGAGGCCCAGAGAGGGGAAATGACTTGTCCAAGAGAACAGATATTTCACCCAGGCCTGGGGGAAATATTCCCCATCACCTGTGGTGTGACAAGGGGCCCAGATAGCAGACATGCTGTCCCGATCCTTGGATGATCTGTCCCGCCTCACCAGGCTCTGCTCTGGCCCTGGCTGCTGGATAATTGATGGTGACTCACAGGCCAAACCAGAAAGGGAAGCAGCAGACCCCAGACACAAACTAGATCTTCTCACTCCTGAAAGGATGTGCTCGAACCTTAAGATGGTCACTGCTGAGAAGCAGCATCATGCCAATGACAGGGCTACCCTCCATTGAGCTTTTTCTACGCGCTAGATCCTGTATGTGCACTATCACCTCGATCTCCCCAGTCCTATGAAATACATGTTATTATTACAGCCATTTAGCAGATGAAGAAACTGAGACTTAGAAATATGGAGTAACTTGCCGAAAGCCTGATGGTTGGCATTGGTCAGGGCTGGGACACTACGCTGGGTCAGGACAACCCTAGATCCAGCACCACCCTGACACTCCGTAGGTACTCAGTACTCATCTGTGGAATAAACTCAATATTTTTAGCCATGCAAGCCTTGAGAGAAATATTGCCATTTCTTAACTCACCACCAGGAAGTAAAATTCAGGGACAATTGTGGTAAATGCAGCAGCTAAAGGAAAATAATTGATTTTTTAGACAGAGTGGTTTAATAGACTGATAGATCAGTTAATGGCTTTCCCCCTTTCAAACTATTGCTCTGGGAGCCTCTTTCCTAGGAAGCAACAGAAGTAGAAATGTTTGTGGACTCACTTATTGGCATTGTTTGCAGAGAATGAGGATATTTGATTATTTTTCTCAAAGCAAATTATGGAACGTTAGGGTCAGAGCACCCTTAGAGATTGCACCCACTCCTCCTGCCATTGCGCAGATGAGAAAACTGAGACCCAGAGAGGTTAAGCAGACTTCATATGATGGCAGAAGTGTGAGGTGGTATGAGGTGGAGATTTAGAAATCTTTTACTTTCCTTGTTTTTCGAGAACATCTTCACTTGTGTTGAAGTTGTATCTGAGTTCCAGGGAGTTAATGGCCCAGCGTGTGGGATGAGGAGGATGATGAAGTGCTCATCTGGTCCTCACTTTTATCCTGTCCTGGCTCTTGCCATGGTGTCCTCCTTTTCACTGTTGAGCACATGTGTTTCTGTAAGTCTTTGTGTCAGTCAGCATCCTTAGTTGCAGATGACAGAATCCACTGTAGTAGCTTAAGCAGAAAGGGATTTATCAGAAGGTCTAAGGCTGCACAGAATCTCTGGGAGTGCCTGAGAATAGAGTTTAGGTGTCTCAATCCAGGAACAACACAGCCAGGAGAGACCCCAACCACTACAGGACTCACATAGTGGAAATGCAGTACTGCCTGGGATGCCTACCACATGGCACGACACTGCGAGGACTGGATGCTACTGCCTTCGTCCTGGCTGTCCCTCCTCAGTCCTTCTCACCACAGGATACCTCTTCCCCTAAAAGGCCTTCCTTAGTGCACTGCCTCCAACAAGTCAGCTTGTAGAATCTAAGTCGCATGAGGACTACTGGATACAACGGAAGCTGAGCAAGTGTGTTGCATTCTGCAACTTGATTTATGGTAAAGGTGGGGAAGCTACTAGGAAGTTTAAATGGGCAGTGAAGGAACATTCTTCAGGCGCCGTATTCAAGATTCTTGGTTAAAGGCCCTTCATGCATCTTTGAACTACTCTCAGCACCTCCATGAGGCCTTCTTGGGCCTTCTATCTACTGGCACCACATGGCTTCTCCCCTCTGGGGGTTGTTACCTCCCAGGGCTCTACTTGGAACAGCAGTTATGGTGTCCACTGCTATTAGACCTGAGGTTTCCATCTTCTTCCTACCCTGGAGTTAGAGAGACTCCAGAGGACAGCAGGGCACAGGAGACTTCTGAGGGACCCAGTAACATGTAACCTCTACTCCCTTCCTCCCCAACCACTCCTCCCCTACCCAGGGGAATTTTGATCAGGTTTGGGGGTGGGAATCTGGTTCTTCTATATCTATGTATGCTCCTATGTTTATTGTATTGTCTAGAATTTTGCATGCTTTTCCTAGGGCCTCAACTTTTGAAAGTGGAAGGCTTTGCGGGGCATTTCTTCTCAGAGGTAGTGAGCACAGGATACTCACTCTGGCTGTTTGAGTGAGCGAGGGGACCAGAGATACAAGGAAGTGAAATGCAAGGACAAAAGAAATCTCAGTTAGTCCTTCAATCTGCTGTTCTGACAAGGCCCATTGTGTTCTCCCCACGTGTCCAGCAGATCACCAGCATAATCTTGTAGGTTGATAACTCTTAGATCAGGAAAAAAATGAGGTGGCTATCCCCTAGGGAATGCAGGTGGGTGCAGGTGTTGTTTCCAGTTCTCACCAAAACCCTATAAGGCAGGTGTCACCACCTTATATTATGGGAAAAAAATGAGGCTTCAAGAGGCAAATTTATCTCATGGAGAATATACAGTGATGATGAGCAGGATATGGAATTCTCTATCCCAAGTCTGTCTATTTCCAAATCTAGAGCTTTTGTCAGGAGCTCTCTGTGTGAATTCACTCGTTTTGACCTTTCTTCCACAAAGCATGAATTCTTCTTTTTAATTGTATCTACTTTGTTGAAGTGGGAATCCAAGTACACTACATATTTAGAGTCTGAAGGCTAAATTCTTTTTTGAATTCTTTAGATAATTCTGATTTTGTGTTGAGGCCCCTGACAGGAAAAGGCAGAGGTATAATTAGAGCTGTGACATCTGGAGGTAAAGGAAAACTTTGTTTTCCTCTCCTGGGTCTAAGTTTGGCATTCTTAGATGTGAAAATGATGGGTCGCTAGGGGAGGAGTGTGAGAACAATGCTCTACACCTGCTCATAGAGAGCTTTTAGACAGCCAGAGTTCTTTTCTGCATCCCTCATCTGTAAATGCCTACCAGCTGATCTGTATCCCTGGGCGTGCTTCTACAGTCCCTTACCAGTTGTACCTGAATCTCCTGGCTGTTGAAGTTTAGGTGGGATGGATTCCACCAAGGTTACAGGGATGAGTCCTTATTGGTTTAAGCCTGGTCACAGTGAGAGGTTCAAAGATGAGCACATAACCCAATTTAGGCTAATTAGAGCCTACAATGCTCAATTTAGGTAATTGGTTTTCATTAACTAGTAATTAAGCAGATTTTCTGTTTTTACTAATAGATTTGAATATGGAAGCCCATATTCAAATTGCTGGCAGAATATTGCTGGCAGGTACCTTGCAACCATAAGCCTATGAGACTGAAACCATTCTGAGGAAGCAGAAATATAGGATTACAGTTACATTATTAGACCAGCTGGATCATATCTCTCCTGAAGCCGACACTGAACCTTTCACTTAGGTGAGATACTCAATTGTCTTTATTGTTAATAGCTATACTCTTCTTTCCCAACACTCTCCCAAATCCAACAGTCCAAAACTTCTGGAAAGAAAGGATACCTATTTCCTTTGGCAATCACCCCAGTCTTTCAGTGTTAGGCTCCCGGGATGTATGCAGATCAAGTCACTGAGAAATTTCTTCTTCCTGTAGAACTTTTCTTGGGAAACAAAATTCCATAAAGAGGATGTTACAACAAGGTTCTGAGACTACAAATAATCATTTAACACAACACTTTTTTCTATCTATAATCACAACTTCTTTCAAAGAGAATGGAAAGCAAAAAAAAAAAAAAAAGACAGAAAAAGAAAAAGAATGAATGAATCCTGTTAAATGAAGCAAGAAGCAGGAAGAATTAAAATGGATACTGTTAGATGAAGCAGGAGCTGGAGAGAAGTGAATAATTCTTCTTAATGGAGGAAGAAGGTTTTTGAGTTCTCAAAGCAGTTCAGGAGGAAAGGGGGAGAATGATATGAAGATAAGATGATGTGAGAGGGAAATTGTCAGCATAGATTCTCCATGGGTGGTAAGATGGGGGGAGGGGTAGGGAAAAGGATGATTGATGATTGTAAGGACCTTGCTCTATTCCTTTTTTTTTTTTTTTAAAGATGACTGGTAAGGGGATCTTAACCCTTGGCTTGGTGTTGTCAGCACCATGCTCGGCTAGTGAGCTAACTGGCCATCCCTATATAGGATCCGAACCCATAGCCTTGGTGTTATCAGCACTGCACTCTCCCAAGTGAGCCACGGGCCAGCCCTAACCTTGCTCTATTCCAATCAGTACTCCCCATTGTGAAGAAAGTCTACAGTATCCACGGAATAGGTGGTAATAAATATTTATGAAATAAATGAATGGATGAACAAACCAACCAAAGTTACAAGGACATTACAATGCACATCAAGAAAAATAACTCCTGGGTTAGGCAAATTTCCAGGTGATAAACCTTGAAGGTGTCATTTTCAATAAGCAAACTATGGTGAAACCCATGCAAATGCTATTTCCAAATGTAGATAAATCTGCGGAAAGTTACTCCTTTATAGTTTATGCCTCAATGATATGAAGATAGAATGAGAGAAATGGAATTGAAACCGACAGAGTCTTTTTCCATAGAGAGTCATGTATGGCTGACTTTAACTAACAGGTCATTTCCTATCTAGGGTGACTAGAGAGAAACTGTAATTCCCCCAGGCTGGGGGCCAGGGGAATGGTCTACATGCTTAACGGATGCAAAGCTGAAGAACGGCAGACATTTTCTAAAACAAAAATTAATGAAATTCATTCATTCTTTCATTTGTTCAAACATAACAGACTACTAGGTGCTCGTGATACCTACATTCATGGAGTGTGTAGTCTGGTGGGGGAGATGATGAGTAATTATGGAAATAAATGTAAATATAAAGAAGTTTACTTCATAAAAACAAATAATGTCCAAAGAAGGACAGAGAAGTCTTCTGCAGTCTGGGACACCAGGAGAGTCTTCTCTAAGGGACAGGGGTAGGACCACATTATGATTTTCATGGGCTTTAGGCACTTGTGCCTTCCTGAGCTTCTTTCTCTATTTAAAAAAAAAAAAAGATTTTGTCTTTGCATTGGTATGTTGGTATAAAAATGAATATAATTCAGACTGGATTTCTTATACACTCATTATTATTCTAACAACTTTTTCTTATTTAAAGTAAATTAAAATTTAAACATTTTTGTGGGCCCTCGATACTTTCAGGGCACTGTGCTTCGAGTGCTTAATGGATACAATGGCCCTCTAAATGCGTTTGAGCTGAGATTGTCAGGAGTCAGTGAGGGGTCTCTCAAGCAAAGAGAAGAGCCTGTACAATGGCCTTAATGGATGGAGCCTGGAGATGGGCTCCCAAGAGCTAGGGCCAGAGAGGGGTGAGATGAGGCGGGAAAGCCTGACAGGGGCCATAGTGTGAACCAGATTTGCTTTTTGAGATTTCTCTGGCCATGCACATGGCACAATGCTTCTCCCTTCAAGATCCATCTCAGGTGCTACCTCGGACATGAAGTGTCCCTTGATCTTCTCATCCTGGAAGGTTCTCCTTTCCTCTTTTTCTGAGTTCTCACAACTCCTTGATTGGTCCTGCTCAGATCTGACATCTGTCACAACTATGAATACCAAATCCCTCTGTACTTGTCAAGACTCTTTGGGTTTTAAAGGACAGGCACCCAACTGCAAACAGCATGAGTGGTACAGGGAACTTTGTGGCTCATGTAAGGGGAGTTTCCAGGGCTCAGAGGACATCTTCAGCATGTCTTTTCTCCTCCTTGTGCTGCCTTCCTCCATGGTGACTCTGATCTCAGCTGGGTTTCCTTTTGTGGTGGCAAGAAGGCCATGACAGGCCTGCCTCAGAAAGGATCACAAAATTGCATTCTATGACTCTGGTGGGTCACCTGCTAGTCCCTGAGCTACTCATGGGGCCAGGAGCTGGTCATACACACACTCACCTTTCAAACCAGAAGTGGAGTCAAGTTCACCTAAAGCCCATGGACTGAGTGGGGGAAGGGATTTTCCCGAAAGAAGATAGAGGCATTGTTCTTAGCAGAGAGCACATGAATATAGGAGCAGAGCAAAACCACGACGCCTACTGTCTCCTCTCACAGTCAGTGAGCACCAGGAGAGGGGAACCATGTTACTCCTCTCGGAAGCTTAGAGTCGTCATGACAATGCCTTGTCTAGAGCCCAGTCAGTATTCTCAGGACAGATGATGCCATTCTTGCCTCTCACAACTCAGGAAGCCTCGCCAGACCCAAGTTCGACTGAACTACATCTTTAACCTGCTTGATGACCAAAGATAAGTCTCTTAAAATCTTTTCGGGCTTTATCTCCCCATCCATAAAGTAGGAATGCTGGTAAGGACCTGACTATGAGACAGCCCATAGGGACACACTGGGAAAATATCATCCCTTCTCTGTGGAATATACCAATATTTATAAAGCAAATGTATTTCACAGGGCCTCCAAAGCCCTGCAGTTTCAGGTTTAGCCTAACTTCTTAAAAGTACATATAGAAATGTTAACCTTGCAAAAGACAGGAAATTTTCCCCAGGCTAAAATCTCTGTTGTGAAATAAAGAATTTTGGCACAGCAAGGCTGCTGGCTCAAGGACAGACAAGTTACTGACTGACATGTAAAGATACTGGGAAATTGCTGTAGGGAAAAACAGTGTTTGCTAAGATCAAGCTTTTGTTGGTGGATCGACTTAACCTTTTGAAAATTGCATTATGGAATGTCATTTTGCTTCTTTTACTGATGTTACCAGCCTCTATCGTTAAACTTGTTAAGCTATACTTAGCTAAAAACCCACCTATGCTCTTTTCCTGTAACTTCCTGGTCTGAAGAATAAATATGGGGCAAGAACCCCAGTTCATGGTTAATTTCCAAAAGGAAGGAATGCCTCTCTCTTGAGGGTTCTTGGAAATTAACCCCTAAGGGGCCTCTCACTGCTCAGCAAAGATGGGCTTTGAGTAATCCTTTTGCAGCTCCATCACCAGGGGAAGAAAGGTAACAAACCCATGGGAGGCAAAGCAACACTTCTCCTGCATCCATATGGGGATACTTGTGTATTCACCTTCCCTACTAATGTTTGGATTCCTCTGAGTCAAGAATTGCTCCTTATTCATTTCTAAACCTCTCTTTTCTCACCTGTAGAGTGGAGATACTCCAATCCTGAAAGATGATTGGGAAAGCTAAATGAAATAATGAATGCTTATCAAAAAAAAAAAAATGAATGAACCAAAAACCGAAATGTAGGACTATAATGCTAAGAGAGTAAAGAAGAATGAGGTAAAGAGAAGAGGACAGAACCAGAGCGATTTCCCTCTGTGTTTTCAACAATGGCAGGCAAAGGCAGCCCTGCAGGTCTGCAGGTCGGGGGTGCCCGCAAAGCTGTTATTCTCCAGGCTCTTAATTGCTGGAGCATTTGCTTCTCTCCCCAAGGCACTTTTGGCTCCAGTATGATAAATTTTCCTGCCCTTCTGAGAAGTTTCAAATGTGCAAATATCTCAGAGAACATTAAATCCTGAAAGGGACGGGACAAAGAGAGGATGTTGGTACAATATTAAAGAAGTTCAAATGGGAAGGTAGAAAAGAGGAGAAAAGGGGAGGGGTGATGAGAAGAAATGGCAGGTGGGTGATGGTCATCTCTGTGGCCAGCACCTTGCCCACCCAGCCAGTCCTGCAGGGTAGGTGATACAGGGTGATGCAGATGTCACAGTGACCTAGGCAGGCCCACTATTTCAGTAGCCCTTTGGAATCATGGAGTAGCTTAGGAGAATGCAAAGAAAAAGAAAGTTCAGTTCCTGGGGTCTTAAGAGAGTTTATTCACAACAGTTGTGATAGGATCTGACCTTCGCTGAGAGCTTGCTATTTTCCAGGCACTGTGCAAAGTTCTTTTTTCAAACAATTTTCATAAACACGATCAAGACTAGGGTGAGGCCAGTCTACAACATTTTAGGAGCTGCTCACTGTGCACGTGCAGTGAGAGTGAGTTCCTTGTTCAAGTTTGCATCCCAGGCCCTTCATTATCATGCCAGCCCTGGCCCTGTTCATAAAACCTTGGAGGAAAACAGAATTCCTATCTCCTGATTACAAATGGGAAGGCTGAAACACAGACAGCCTGAGTGAGTGATCCGAGGTCATACAGAAGGTGGAGATCCGGGATTCAAATCCAAAGCCCACAGTGGCAAACCCTCACTCGTGTCTCATTATGGCCAGAGCATCCTGCCCTGAGACAGACCTTCCATACCAGAAAGGGTCACAAAATATTTCTCCTCCCTGTGCACTACTCTGCCATTGGCCCTCCACAGCAGCCCACTCCCAACTCCCTAAAGGGGTGAGAGGTTCAGAGTGAGGAAGATGGGAGGCCATGACTGGGAGAGATGGCCCCTCACCCTGGGGCCCTCCCTGGAAGGCCTTCCCAGGTCACTCAACCAACACTGCACACTGAGGCTCCAGGCTCCCTCTCCTATGCCCAGCTCCAGGAACCAGATAAATACCTAGAATTTTATAGGATTTATTTGTCATTTGGGGAGAAAGGGAACACACTCTGAAACAGAGGCAGAGTGGTATTTTTTTTTAAAAGTTTATTGAGATATAATTCACATACCATTCAATTCACCCGTTAAAAGTATTAAATTCAATGCCTTTTAATATGTTCATGGTTGTGTAACTCTTAGCACAATCAATTTTAGCACATTTTTGTCACTCCAAAAAGAAACCCTGCACACCTTAGCCACCCTTCCTCAATCCCTTCAGCCCCTGGCAACCGCTAATCTACTTTCTGTCTCCATAGATTTGCTTCTTGTGGACATTTCATAGAAATGGCATCATGCAATATGTGGTCCTTTGTGACTGGCTTCTTTCAGTCACATAATGGTTTCAAGGTTCGCGTATGCTGTAGCATGAATCAGTGCTTCATTTCTTTCTATGGCTGGATACTACTCCAGTGTATGGATACGGAATTTTTAAAAAATCCATTTATCAGATGATGGACATTTGGTTTGACATTTTTTTTTTTTTTGTCTTTTTTTCCGTGTCCGGCAACGGATCGCAACCCTCAGTGTCGCCCCTGTACCGGACC
>NW_007751840.1:0-9122 GCF_000696425.1 Galeopterus variegatus | reverse complement strand
GAAGACACAAAAAGATGGAAAAACATTCCATGCTCTTGGATTGGAAGAATTAACATTGTGAGAATGTCCATTCTACTCAAAGCGATCTACAGATTCAATATAATCCCCATCAAAATACCAATGACATTCCTCACAGAAGTGGAAAAAACAATCTCAACATTCATATGGAATAACAAAAGACCCCAAATAGCCAAAGCAATCCTGAGCAAAAAAATAAAACTGGAGGGAAAACCCTACCTGATTTCAAATTATACTACAAAGCTATAGTAACCAAAACAGCATAGTACTGGCATAAAAACAGACACTCAGACCAGTGAAGCAGAATAGAGAACCTAGAAATCACCCACAGGCTTACACCCACCTGATATTTGACAAAGGCAAAAAAAAATACATTGGGGAAAAGACTGCCTCTTCAATAAGTGGTGCTGTGAAATTGGATATCAGTATGCAGAAGAATGAAACTAGACATGCACCTCTCACCATATACCAAAATCAACTTAAAATTGATTCAAGATTAAGTATAAGACCTGAAACTATAAAAGTACTATGGGAAAATATAGGGGACATACTTCAGGAACTAGGTCTGGGCACAGACTTTATGAACAAGAGCCCAAAAGCACAAGCAACAAAAAAAAAAAATAAACAAATGGGACTATATCAAAGTACAAAGGTTTCTGCACAGCAAAGGAAATAATCAACAGAGCAAAATGACAGCTTACAGGGTGGGAGAAAATTTTTGCAAACTATGCATCCAACAAGGGATTAATATCCAGAATATACTAGGAACTCAAGCAATTACACAGTAGAAAATCAAATAACTCAATTAAAAAATGGGCAAAGGAGCTGAATAGACATTTTTCAAATGAAGACATACAAATGGCCAACAGGTACATGAAAAAATGCTCAATATCACTAGTCATTAGGGAAATGCAATTAAAACCACATTGAAATATCACCTCACCCCAGTTAGACTGACCATAATCAAAAAGACTAACAAATACTGTTAGTGGGACTGTAAATTAGTGCAACACTATGCAAAACAGTATGGAGGTTTCTCAAACAATTACAGGTAGATCTACCATACTATCCAGCAATCCCACTTCTGGGTATTTACCCAAAGGAATGGAAATCATCGTGTCGAAGGGATACCTGCACTCACATGTTCATCACAGCTCTGTTTACAATAGCCAAGATATGGAACCAACCTAAATGCCCATGGACAGATGATTGGATAGGAAAATGTGGTATGTATAAACCATGGAATACTACTCTGCCATAAAAAAGAATGAAATTCTGTCATTCACAGCAACATGGGTAAGCTTGGAGAAACTTATGTTGAGTAAAATAAGCAAAGCACAGAGGGAAAAATACCGCATATCCTCACTCATAAGTGGGAGCTAAGAAAGAAAGAAGGAAGGAAAGAAAGACCACAGTAGTACGTTGGATTTGTAGAGGCAGAGAGCATACCTAGGAATACAACATGGTGTGGGGGAAAGTGGGATGGGGATGGAGGTTGGGGATTAATTGGGTGGGGAGCACAGGATATAATCTCAATTTGTGGTAATGGGCATGCTGCCAGTGTTGATCTGGCCATCACATCTTGGGCATGAGTTGTGACAGTCAGCTTTGTACCCCATGAATATTCATAACCAATAAAAAAAATTACAATAAAATAAATTAAATTAAAATAAACAATAAATAAAATTAAAATATTGAAATGAAAAAATATTTTGTTTATCTCAATGTAAATACTTTTGATATAATTTAAAATTTATTCCCAATAATTCTCTTAGAAAACTGGGAATAGAAGCAAACTTTCTTATCTGTTGAAGAGGATGTAAAAAGCACTTTGAAAATTCAGTTAAATTAAAAAACTGATAAATCCTGAAATTTGACATATATATTACAAAGTTACCAAAAATGATGACTCACAATCTACAATTAGTATTTTGAAAATAGTGTCATGTTAATCATTTGTGTGACAGCACATGCTACAAAAATTATGTAAGAATTATTTTCATAAGGTTAAATACATATGTAAAATGTGGACATTTCACAGGAATGTTGGAAAAGATTAAGGAATCTTAAGGAAAAGATTAGGAAAAGTTGGAAAGATTAAGTATAGAAACAGTAAAGTAATTATCACTAGATTTGTGATTATTCATATATTTTCTTATGATTCTCTGGATTTTATACTTCTTTAAATTAAAATATAAAAAGGAAGAAAACTAAGACCTAGATATCTTATACCTACCATAGGAGGTGTGGAACGAATGCAGGAGGACAGACATGTACTTTATCATCTGATTTTTAATGCTGTGTCTTGGCCTGTGTTGGATGCTATTGTTGCATCTCTCTTTCTCTAAGGACACTATCCTCTCTGGTACATTTTTCAGGATTTCTGCCAAGTTTATTACACAGAAGATTCATTAGTGACCTTTTAAATTCAGTTATCAAGGTCCCTTTTGTTTATTTATTTCATTTCAGCTCTGGCAAATAAAATAGATGTTAATCTTATTAATGTGAGAACTTCTCACCCTGTCCATAGGTATCAGAATATCAACTCTTTGAAAACCAAACAGAATTCTGATATTCAAAAAAACTTTGAATATTATATTAGTTTCAATTTTAGATGGCTTTTTATTGTTAAATAACATTTATTGCATATAATTTGCTATCAAAGTTTATAATACTTATACTTATGTTTTAAAACCAAGTATGTGATTTTCAAGTCATATAATAAAGAAGAAAGAGCTGGGCAAACAGTCCTATTGAATATATTAAAATAAGAGAAGTAAACATGTGTGAGAAATTTCTTGATGAGAAAACTTTGGCTGTATGTTGGAGATGAATATTTCAGAGATTGAAGGCACTCCAGAATGCCATAAGGGGAGGGTCGTCCATGAGCAACAGTGCTCAGAAGTCCAAATACAAACTTCCACCAACAGGATGCCCTCCTTCTAGTAGTCTGCAGGAAAACCATTGTCACACATCCGGCGGAAGCTATGATTGACTCTCAGAAGAGTAAGTACGACTTCTGTGATTTCATTTTTCTTTTCGAGAAATTAGATCAATATTTCTTCAGAGGAACAGGTTTGATCTACACTTATCAAAATCAGTGATGTGTATAGCTAATTAAATACTGTAAAAAGAATTAAATTTATATCTGAATTGTATTTTTTGTAGAAAGCAAGACCAATGAACATACAGCTTATCCAAGATAACATGTAGAGAGTGTTATCTATATTGTTACCTATTATCCCCCACTTCGAAGTGAAAGTAATGTATGTTTATATGAAAAATCATCTCTAAACATGATTCATTAACTAAAAATTGATATAATAAACATCCTCTACAGTCTTAAATTTTTTGTAAGTCTCTCAAAGACATATAGAGAAAGCAAAAAGGCGAGCTACAGTTCAACTTCAATAATTTTCTCAAATTTTATTTCTTAGTATTTTGAACAAGAGGAAAATGTTAAAGACTGGAAGGAAAGATAGCTATTTCAGAACAAGGGATTCTACTTGGTATGGCCATAACTATATATGTTACTACATAGTGAACTCAGTGCAGGAGAGCTGAAGAGAGGGCTTGGCAGGAGACTAGGCTGGCTACAGAGACAATCCATCAGTGCATCTAAATTCAGTCTACTTAGTTATTACCAATGTGTCTCTACAATCCCTGGGAATGTCACAGGGCTCTGCAGAAAGCCCCAGAACAGTCTTCCTTCTCTATGATGGTGACTGTATAGTCTATGGGTTTTACTGAGGACTAAACACATCTGATAGCTGACCCTGTCCCCAATTCTAAAGGAAGGGATGATTTTAAAGAAACAAACAAACCAAAAAAAACCTATTCACATTACAATCTAATTGGGGCCTCCAGGGAAAATAATTTTTCTTTTATTGATATAGGCAAATCTCAAACCCTAGATGTACTGATTCAGGATTAAAAATATTTGAGATGGTCATATAATAACTTGATGATTGCTGAGAAAAAATTATGAAGAGCTATTGGCGCAAACTCAGAACAAAGTTCTTAAAAATTAATATGTCACTGAAAGATGGATTCAAGAAGCATAAATGGTTATGATGAGGGGAAGATGGTTTATTTGCCCAAAACAGGAAGAAGAACCCAGGTATTACTGTGATCCTTGGTTTGGGTATTACGACTAAGCTGAGCAAGTATCAATAGATTGTACAAATAGATCCATGAGATTATACAGATTCATGAATATTCATAAGACATTCACAAAATTTTTAAATAGCATATGGCAAATTATATATTTGTATAGGTTCTGTATTAATGTTCACATATCTGTATTACATATAATACATGTAGGTATATTTGCAGAAGAAAACTGTAAAAGCATACATTCCAAAATATTAGCTTCTCTGCTATGCTAAATTCCCATTTTTACATATCAGACCAAATTTTTTAACTTTGTAAATGACCCATATGTTAAAAGCAGATAAAGTATAAATGGAAGGTCTTATAATTTCCAATTGCTTTAAAATACATTACAAAAATAAGTTAACTTGATACTTTAAATTTTTATTCTGGCAGCTTGTGGAAGATAATACTGATGCTTACTGTCTTCTCTGAGGACACTATTATTACTAATGATTGTTAGGGGTGTTTTTTGGGGGGTTGTTTTTTTTTTAGTACACAGAAGATCCATTACTAGCTTTTGAACTTGTGCTATAAAAGACTTTCCGATGTTTCAACTTAATTGCAGATTATAAATGTCAAAGTGGTAGTATAGTAACCTCTCTCAGAATTTCAAACATTAGATTTTCTTACCAAAGAAATTGTTCTTAACATTACTCACCTTGAAAAGATTTTTATTCCAGTAATGAAGAGATATTGGAGAATAATGAAGAAAATATTGCCTTGATGTACAATAACAGCAAATCCATTGAGGGGATGCTTTGCACTATATTGCTAATAGAACACTAGCAATTTCCCAAAGCTGTGTCTGATTATGCTTAGCCAAGAATGACCACAAGTTTACATACAAGTCTCACTGCACGTTCATTTTCAATTTTGTATCCTTAACAGTTTATGTGGTTTCACAGTAAGAGAAAATATGACTAACTTTTAAAATCATGAGAGCATTGCCATTGGATACACTATACTCCTTAATAATAATTAAGAGGCCACCAAAATGTCACATAACTTTTTATTACACAGTAGCATCATGTGCTGCATCTTCAAACTAAAGAAGATCTTAGGTGACATCATCTCATTAGAGATCCCTACATGCATTGTAAATGTAAAATATTTGAAAAATACAATAAAAAGATGTCAGTTAATCACACTTCAGAGTCAATTATTTTGCCAAAACTTAACTCTTATTATATAGGAAAAGTGGTTTACTCATGGAATATTAGCATTTATAATTACAGTAAAATATTCATATTCCCAGTCTTTAATATCTGCTTAAGTTTGCATGGCTGAGTTTAATACCATAGTGAAATATTTAGTGTCTGTGAGCTGAACAGAATGTGACTCAAAGGAGGTAGGTGGGTTCCTAAGGTGGGTTGTCAGTTCATCTTAATGTGATCCATTGAGATTGTTTCCTGTGTGACCCTACTATCTTTCAGAGTTCTGCTCTCAAGAAAACCAAGATCACAGTTAATGATGCTTCTCTGAGATAATGTCATAAATGTGAGAACTTGACACATGATTGGAAAAGACCCTGATGAGAAGGGAACCCATCCTGGTAAGAAGGGAATATTTTAATCAGTGCATTGAATCCATTCCTGTAACTATTTAATTATAGTCTCTCAGGTAAATCCATTTTCACTTACTGATGTAGGAAAAATAGCAAGTCCTTACAGACATTGACTGAAACATTTAATTGATGGCTATTGTAATTAATTTGCAATAACTGAGGGGAAAAAAAACTATAAAGCAGCTATTGACCCAAACTCAGTATTGCAAAGTTAACTTATTATTTCATTATCTTAATGACAGTTATTTCAATGAAGCAAAATGGAGATTTAGCTACTAATTTACATCACAGATAAGGCAAGGAAGAAAAGTCAGTTATCTCTTTGGTAATGGGTATTAGCAGAGAATGTAGCAGTTTTGTAGTATGACAATTCAGTAGCACACATTCTAGTTTAAAGCAAAAAACCACAGGTAAATTTTAAAAACACAAAATATGACATCCATAGGCATAGAATTTTTTTATAAAAATCAAATTCAGTGATACAGCAATATCAAGAAGTCCAAATAGGAAAGAAGATAGTTTTGTACTTGTATGGAGGAAAATAATGATGCTGGCATTCAACCAGCCACCATTTGCTAGGCATTGGCTACATGACTGGGTTGTGTTAGTTTTGTATGTTGCCAGGGTAAGTGCCATGATAGAAATAAGTACTGTTTGGCAATGGTACATAAATGGGAGTTGAAGGATCCAACACAGCCATCCCGTTTAAAAGGACTTCCCAAAGGAAATAATACTTAGGCTGAAAGTGAAAGGGAAATTGATGTCCTCAAGTTGAATTCAAGGACTGTTAAAGAAAGATGGAGTGACAATGGGAAACAATTGGAAGGGAGATTGCTCCAGACAGGTGCTTCCTATGAAATGATTATCCAACAGCTGGCATATTATGTAAGCTGAATTACTGTAATCAATTGGCTTTATTAGAAGGAATACTTGGAGAGAAGATGCTAGGAATATAGAGTCCGTGAAACGAACTTTGCATGTTTCAGTATGAGGCATATGTGGCTGTGCATAACTAAATTTCAGAAAAGAGATCACTAGTGGATATACAGGTAAAAGAATTATCACATGTAGATTCTATTTGGAGACACAGTTACCACCCTCCCCAAAGTACATATGCACTTTATACACAAAATGACAAAAACATATTTTGTTATAGGGGTTGTACATAAAATTATAATTAGTGGTGGATTTTGGAGAGCCCCTACAGCAAGTCCAAATTATTTGTTATGTAATTGTGTTTTAACAAGGACCAATCTGAGAGCAAAGATATGAAACTGTTACTGAACTTTAAGATTTAAACTTCAAAATAGAGAAGAATACATGGGAGTAAAGAAAAATCTTAATATTTATGATATCACAAAGCATTGTCAATAAAAACCAATCCAGAATATAGACAAGGTAATTTAAAATAAATTTAGGAAAATCCAACGAAGAGATGGAATCTACAAGTTATTAGATAGTGGCACAGTTAAATTGATCTTTAAGAAATATCTCTTCAGGGGCCGGCCCGGTGGAGCACTGCTACAGTGCGCCGCTTGGGAAGCACAGCGGCGCTCCAGACGAGGGTTCGGATCCCACATACAGACTGGCCGCTCACTGGCTGGGCGAGGTGCGGGGGCAAACACCGAGGGTTGCGATCCCGTTGCCGGTCCCGGTCCGGTACGGGCGCGACACTGAGGGTTGCGATCCGTTGCCAGTCACGAAAAAAGACAAAAAAAGGGGGGGAAAAAAGAAATATCTCTTCAAAAATAAGAAAAGGAAACTTACAAGCTAAGTCCATGAGTTTATTGATAATATTAATGACCAAATTGAAGAATAAGTTTCATGTGGACCAGTGACTTGCTTGAGCTTACTTCTCACGTTTCTCACTACTGAAATTTGGCATTCCTATATTCTAATAAAATATCTGATATTTTGTTCATGAAGACTATACAAAAATCAGGGGTCAATTATGAGAAACCGTACAATAACAACATTCATCCTCCTGGGACTAACAGATGATCCACAACTTCAGGGTTTGCTTTTAGTTTTTCTGTTTTTTACCTACTTATTGAGTGTAACTGGGAACTTGGCTATTATTTCACTTACATTTATAGATTCTCACCTTAAAACACCAATGTACTTTTTCCTACAAAATTTTTCCTTCTTAGAAATCTTATTCACGTCAGCTTGTATTCCTAGATACTTGTATAACCTATCAACAGGTGACAAGACTATTACCTACTGGGCTTGTGCCATTCAAGCATTTTTTACTGATCTTTTTGGAGTAACTGAATTTTTTCTCCTGGCCATCATGTCCTATGACCGCTACGTGGCCATCTGCAAACCCCTGCATTATATCACCATTATGAGCAGCGGAGTCTGCCGAAGACTCGTACTTTGCTGTTGGATGGCTGGCTTGTTAATCATACTCCCACCATTTAGCCTGAGCCAAAATCTGGAATTCTGTAACTCTAACGCTATTGACAGCTTTCTTTGTGATGTGTCTCCCTTCTTGAAGATCTCATGCTCAGATACGTGGCTCATTGAGCAGATAGTTATAGCCTGTGCTGTGTTGACCTTCATCACAACCCTTCTTTGTGTAGTTCTCTCCTACACATATATAATCAAGACTATTGTAAGATTCCCTTCTGCCCAGCAAAGGAAAAAAGCCTTTTCCACCTGCTCTTCCCACATGATTGTGGTTTCAATCACCTATGGCAGCTGCATCTTCATCTATGTCAAACCTTCAGCAAAAGAATCAGTGGCTATTAATAAGGGTGTGATAGTGCTCACTACTTCAATTGCTCCTATGTTGAACCCCTTCATTTACACCTTGAGGAACAAGCAAGTAAAACAAGCCTTCAATGACTCAGTCAAAAGAATCGCCTTATCTTCCAAGAAGTAAAGAAATGCCAAAGTTCATGATTCATTATAATAGGAGATTGATTCCCAAAGCATGTATCATTAAGTTCCTAAAATAATTTGCTCCTTCCTATTCCACAGTTCATTCAAATAAAATTTCTTGAAATATTTCTTGCATCCACAACTTCTGTTAGTAAGGTCTAATCTTTTCACTTCTTGCAAATACACTTCTTTTATTGATGTTATATTAATAGTTTTCTATAAGAACAAAAATATCACATCATGTACAGCCTTACAAAAAGCACAAACCAAAAAAATTTTTTAAAAAGCAAAATGGGACAATTTATAAAAGAATAGATTAGAAAAAAATCTATTAGGCAATAACGCTCACTTTTTTTATTTTACCCATACTTCTCAAATAATCCCTTGATTCATTAAACACACATTGCCCTCTCACTTACATTATTTAAAATAAAACACAGCACAAGGGCCGGCCCAGTGGCGCACTGGATAGTGCGCCACTTGGGAGGCGCGGCAGCGC
>NW_007751839.1:8551-9122 GCF_000696425.1 Galeopterus variegatus | reverse complement strand
GAAATCCACGATCAAGGCACAGGCAGATTTGGTGTCTGGTGAGGGCCTGCTTTCTGGTTCATAGATGGCACCTTCTCACTGTGTCCTCACATGGTGGAAGCGATGAAAGAGCTCTATTGGGTCTATTTTATAAGTGTGCTGCTAATCCCATTCATGAGAGGTCAAAACTTATGACCTAATCACCTCCCAAAGTCCCCACCTCTAATTCCATCACCTTTGGATTTAGGATTTCAGCATACGAAATGGTGGGGCGTACAGACACTCAGGTCACAGCAAAATTATTTAGTGTGACAGTATTTTTTTTCCCTTTCTGGATACCTGGCTACAAATTAGGAAGTAGGAAAACAATCTTTCAATGCAGTTATTTTCAGGTATTGGGAAACCCTTGGTCTTCCTTTATGAAGTAGCTGTATCAGCCCTTGGCTCTCAAGAAGGCACTGCCTCTTGAAAATGTACGCGTTCCCTGGTCATATGTATACTGGTTACAAATTTGATCATTTAGTTAAAGCCCAATTCTAGCTGTGTATGTCAGAAATATATCTAGATATATCCAGAATGCCATCATGTACTT
>NW_007751839.1:6172-6522 GCF_000696425.1 Galeopterus variegatus | reverse complement strand
GGGATAGAATGCAGAAATTAACTTTCTAACTCGAACAATTTCAACTGTATAATTCTCAATGTTAGGTTAATCACAATAATCAAAATACACTATTCTGTGCTCTAGGTACTGGGTGGAGGAAAACACCAATGGGACAGAGATCTTCTCAGGGAATGTGGCAGAGAAAGTAAAAAAAAATAAATAAAAATTGAGGAAAATGAGGAATAAAGATTTTCAGATATGAGTATCAGAAAGGGTGGGCCTTTCCATTTTTGTTCTACTACCCCATGTTCCAATCACACTGAGAACACCGCAACATTCCAGGTCCTCACCATATCTCTCTTACCTGCTCTGGGGATATTTGGGGTAAG
>NW_007751839.1:0-1423 GCF_000696425.1 Galeopterus variegatus | reverse complement strand
CAACTCGGTTCTCATTTTCTTTTGCCAACTTCCTAAATCTGCTAGAAATCTTAAGAGTAGACTATATATTTAAGTGATTCTGGTATTCTGGCAAGTAAAAACATAAAATGTAATTAGGTTTCCATATAACTATAACAGAGGAAGCACAAAGTAAGACAGCAATCTGAGGCAGAAGGAGTATGTGCATTCATTTCAATATTTTTTAAATCATATATTATGTATAAAGGACTGGAAAGACAAGAAATCAACCAGAAAAAAGGACCTTCCTTCCAGTACAGGGTTCTTCACCCTGGCACCACTGTCATTTGGGGCTGGATAATTCCTTGTTATTGTGAACTGTCCTGTGCACCATTTAGCAACATTCCTGGCCTCTTCCCACCAGATGCTAGTAGCACACCCACCCCAAACGGACAGCCAAAAATGTCTCCAAATACTGCCAAATGTCCCCTGGAGGACAATAGCTAAGAACCACTCACCTGGTAGATCTTCTCCAGTTCACAGAACCTGGGAAGACTTCCAAGGAGACAGTGGTAACTGAGGCAGGCAAAGTAGGGAGGAGAGGGAGAACGTTCTGGGAGAAGGGTCCCTGGGCCAGTAGACTCTAAGCCAGCAACAGGAGGTAAGGTCGTCTGGGGCCAGATGATTCAAGCTCCTGAATCTCTGACTGATGGTTTAGAATTCAGTCTGCACGAAATGGGGATCAACTCAAGTTTGTGAGCAATTGTGGAGGATACTAACATTAACAAAGCAAATGTATTTCACAGGGCCTAGCTTCCAAAGCCCTGTAGTTTCAGGTATAACGTAACTTTTTAAAATTACACATAGAAATGTTAAGCTTGCAAAAGACAGGAAAATTTCCCCAGGCTAAAGTCTCTGTTGTAGATTAAGAATTGTAACACAGCAAAATTGCTGGCTCAAGGACAGAGGCCCTTGGTACAGGTGAACCTACTGATTGATATGCTAAGAAAGTTACTTGATTGTTATGTAAACATACTAAAGAAATTGCTATAGGGAAAGTGTTTGCTAAGAACAGCTTTTATTGATGGATGGACTTAAACTTTTTACAAATTGCATTACGGAATGTCATTTTGTTACTTCACTGATGTTCTTTTGTAACCACCTATGTTCCTTTTCTGTAACTTTCTGGCCTGGAGAATAAATAAGGAGAAAGAACCCCAGTTCAGTGTTAATTCCCCCCTCCCTCCAGTTCAGTGTTAATTTCCTGAGGAGGAATGCCTCTCTCTTGAGGGTTCCTGGAAATTAACCCCTTCAGGGTTTCTTACTGCTCAGAATAAATGGGCTTTCAGTAATCTTTTGTGTCTCCTACATCCTGGGGGTTTGAGGTGACAAGCAATAAGTGACGTAAAATGCATGAAACACGAATTTTCAGAGGAGAGCTTGGAGGTGTGCTTCTGGGGCTGCT
>NW_007751838.1:7945-9123 GCF_000696425.1 Galeopterus variegatus | reverse complement strand
GAAATCTTCACATTAAACTTTGCCAAAGCACTTCTAACAGCCCTATGCCTATGAATCCACATATCCTATCCTCAATTCTGATATGATCAGCTAATACCCCTCCTGTGAAAATGCTTTCTCCCACTGACGCTAGCCCTATGCATATGACACATCTCAATACCCATCCTGCTATCAAGCATCCCTCCACAGACCTAAGAAATACGTCTGCTAAGAGAGTTACTTTGGTAGAGTAAATTATAGAGGTCCAAACCCTCTTATTTCTGGAATTATGGGAATTGAACCCACTTTAAAGAACTCAAAACTCTGTGCTACCAATTACACTAAATCCTATAGTAAGGTCAGCTAAATAAGCTATCAGGCCCAAACCCCAAAAACGTTGGTTTATACCCTTCACATACTAATTAACCCCACAGTTTCCCTCATAATTCTCATGACTCTATTCACAGGCACCATACTCACAATACTAGGCTCCCACTGACTAATAATCTGAGCTGTCCTAGAAATAAACACACTTGCCTTCATCCCCATCCTAAAAATATAAATAAATAAATAAATAAATAAATAAATAAATAAATAAATAAAACCCCACAATCAACGGAAGTGGCCACCAAGTACTTTCTTACACAAGCAACAGCATCCATGATTCTGATAATAGCTGTTATAATCAACATAACAGACTCAGGACAATGAACGATTGCAAACATAAGCAACCCCGCAGCAACCGCACTACTAACAGTAGCACTAATCATAAAGCTAGGCCTATTCCCCTTCCACTTCTTGAGTCCGTCAAGTAGCATAAGGCATCCCCCTAATATCAGGCATAATTCTACTAACATGACAAAAACTAGCCCCCATCTCAATCATATTCCAAATATCACACCATTCAACCCTCTACATCTCCCTAACCACCGCTATTCTGTCCGTCCTAGTAGGAGATTGATAAGGACTCAACCAAACAAAACTATGAGAAATCATAGCCTACTCATCGGTCAAACACATAGGCTGAGCAATGGTTGCCCTTATTTACAACCCCTGATCATACTCCTCAACCTGCTAATCTGCATTATACTCACACTTACTATCTTTACAATATTCAACTTCAACACAAACCACACTCTCCCATCACTAGCACTCCTGTGAAACAAAGCACAACTAATCACCTCAATGATCTTCTTAGT
>NW_007751838.1:2880-3521 GCF_000696425.1 Galeopterus variegatus | reverse complement strand
CTTTATGTCCTTGTTTTTAAGACTGTAGATAAAGGGGTTTAGCATGGGTGTGACCACAGTGCACATCACTGAGGCTATAGCACTTGCCCTGGAGTTTTCGGTAGCTGCAGAACTAAGGTACACTCCAAGACCTGTCCCATAGAACAAGGAGACAACTGAGAGATGAGACCCACAGGTAGAAAATGCTTTATACTTGCCCCCAGCTGATGAAATTCTCAAAACAGATGTTACAGTCAGAGTAAGAGAAAAGGATAAAAGTGAGTGGAATAACACCTGTAATTCCAGCTGCAAAATATATTATAGCATCAATGGGGAAGGTGTCGGAACAAGAAAGTTGGACCAGCTGATTAAGCTCACAGAAAAAGTAGGGAATTTCCACTTCTGTCCAAAAAGACAGTCATGAAACCATTAAGCTCTCCAACAAAGACTGCAGAGCAGTTATGATCCAGGATGTAAGAAGCAGGAGACCACAGAGCCAGGCGTTCATGATGACGGTGTAGCTCAGGGAGTGACAGATGGCCACAAACCAATCATAGGCCATCACGGTTAGGAGGAAGTTATCCAAAACTCCAAAAAGCATGAAAAAGTATATCTGAGCAATGCATCCTGCATAGGTAATGAGTTTGCTCTGTCGCTGGATG
>NW_007751838.1:0-1428 GCF_000696425.1 Galeopterus variegatus | reverse complement strand
TCATGGAAAAAAATAAAATACTGCAAAATTGGGAGAGGGAACACTGGAGAACCAATAGAGCGTTATAATTTCTACTTATAATCTCCACAATACCCAGAAAAAAAAAATAATAATGGAAACATCAAACTGGATAAATATTTCAAATCTCTATGACTTAATCAGATGTGTATCCTTATACAATCTTGATTAAGTTAAAAATATGTATCAAGGAAAAGTAAAAATACACATAAGAAGTAAACAAAAACTTAGATTTCCAGTACTTTTTTTCAAAATCTAATTGCAATGAGAAATACCTAGGTATATGAAACAGTAATTTTAAAACATTATTAATGAAAAGGTACTAAATTTTACCATTTTAAGGAAGAATCTTTACCAATGCTTCACAGTCTGTCAGAAAATAGAAGCAAAGGCAGCCCTTCATTACCCTAATACCACAGAATCATTAGTGTCTTTAAATATAATCAGACTAGAGAGTCAATTCCAGAAACCCCAGAACCAATTGAGAAAACAAACCCTTAAAATTCTCTTACTCTACTGAAAACAGTGAGAAACAATCTATATTGATCACGGATGCCTTCATAGGTGGTAAAAGTATAAAGAAAATCAAGATTCAGGCTATTGTTGCCTTGGGGGAGGGACGAGTTGTAACTGGGTAGGGACACAGGGAGAACTTTTCAGATGCTGACATTATTAAATTTTTGGACATGGTTGGTGTTCACTTCATAATAATTCATTGGACTGTGCATGTATATTTTATAAACTTTATGTAGATTAAGTTTTGAAAATTAAAAAAAAAATGTGTGTCACTCTCGAGTCACTCTTGGTACCAAAGTCTGTATTAGTCAGGTTTCTCCAGAGGAATAGAATCAATAGTAATAAATATTATTAATCAATTATATCTATCTATCTATATATCTCTCTCTCTCTATCTATATATATATATAGATATATATAGATATATATAGATAGATAGATGAGAGAGAGAGAGAGAGAGAAATTTGTTGTAATATATTGGTTCACATGTTTATGAGAGGAGAGAAATCCCAAGATCCACAGACATAAGTCTAAAAACCCAAGAGAGCCAAAAGCGGGTCTGAAAGCTTGAGAACCAAGAAAGCTGATGACATGAGTTCCAGCCCAAGAGCCAGCAGGTCTAAGACCTTCCAAGAACAGCTGATGTTTCACTTCAAGTCCAAAGGCAGGAAAAGACCCGTGTCCCAGATCAAGCAGTCCGGCAGGAGGAAGTGCTTCTTGTTCCCAGGAGGGTCAACATTTTGTTTCTTTCAGGCCTTCAACTGATTGGATAAGGACCACCCACATTAGGGAGGGAAATGTACTTTGCGCAGTCTACCTATTTAAGTGCAAAAGTCATACAAATACACCCTCAACGACCACCTAGAATAATGTTTAACCAAATATCTAGGTGCT
>NW_007751837.1:8168-9124 GCF_000696425.1 Galeopterus variegatus | reverse complement strand
TGGCTCAATAGTATTCCACTGAGCATACATACCAAGTTATTTTATTGATTCATCTGTTGGAAGATGAGGCTGATTCCATATCTTGGCTAATGCAAATTGTGCTGTAATAAACATGGGAGCATAGGTATCTCTTTGACATACTGACTTCATATCCTTTGGGTATAAACCCAGTAGTGGGATTGCTGGATCAAATAATAGCTCTATTTTTTATTATTTGTGGAACCTCCATACTGTTTTCCAAAATGGCTGTTCTACACTGCACTCCCTTCATTCTCTTGATGGTTACATTGATTTTTATGGAAACAATTTCCTTTGTAAAGATTTTTGCCTGAAGTTGGCTTTTCGTGGGGCATAATCTTAAAGCTTAATAGGACACTTCTGGATTATTGTACATTCAATAACAGAGGCTCAAAGAATTCAATAACAAGCCAAAAGCCATGTAGTTGGTAAATGGTCCGACCTGAGGTTCATTTTCAAAAATTTTGAGTAATATATTGACTTTTGATGCTAAAAATAAATGACAAGAAATGTTGCTTTGTGTTGCTTCACCTCCCATGGATTTGTCACCCCAATTCCCCTGGTTGACGGAGATGCAAAGGATTACTCAAAGCCAATCTCTTCTGAGCAGTGAGAGACCCCGAAGTGGTTAATCTCCCACTAGAACCCTCAAGCGAGGGGCAACCATTCCTTGGGAAATTAACCCCAAATTGGTGTTCTCTTCCTGCATTTATTTTCCAGACCATGAAGTTAAAGGAGGAGAACATAGGTGGGGTTATAGTTTAATAAGATAGGCCGGGAACTTTCAGTGTAACAAGCCAGATGACATTCCATTAGACAATTAAGTGTTCCTATCAACAACAGCTTGATCTTATCAAACATTCCTTTTCCCTCCAGAAATTTTCCAGTATCTTTACATTTCAATCAGTAACTAGTCTGGCCTTGAGCTGGCAACCTTG
>NW_007751837.1:2266-2720 GCF_000696425.1 Galeopterus variegatus | reverse complement strand
CCAACCAGAGATTAATATCCAGAATATACAAAGAACTCAAACAACTTAACAGTAAAAAAAAACAAATAACCAGTTTAAAAAATGGGAAAAGGAGCTGAACAAGCTTTTCTCAAAGGAAGATATACCAGTGGGTAACAGACACTTGAAAAATGCTCCGTGTCATTAAGCATCAGGGAAATGCAAGTCAGAACCACACTGAGATGTAATCTCAAACCAGTGAGATTGGACTTTGTCAAAAAGACAGGGAATAACAAATGTTGGCAGGGATCAGGGAAAGAGGAACCCTCCTATAGTGTTGGTGGGACTGTAAATTAGAGCAGCCATTATGGAAAAAAGGATGGAGGTCCCTTAAATTACTACAGGTAGAACTGTCATAAAATCTAGCAATCCCATTGCTGGGTGTATACACAAAGGAATGGAAATCATCATTTCAAAGGATACCTGCACTCCCATG
>NW_007751837.1:0-214 GCF_000696425.1 Galeopterus variegatus | reverse complement strand
CTCTGGTTTCCCTTGAACTCAGCCAATGGATATCCCCCCAGGCAATGTAGGGGAGAAAGGAGTAGTATCAGCAATATTACTTTTCTTGCTCTTCTCTGGATGGTCATATAGAATTTGCTGCACCAGTGTTCATTTTTCTTCTCAGTTTCTAGAAACCTCCCCCTTCCCTGTCCCCCCATCCTATAGGTTGTCAACTCTGGATTTACTGCATGAT
>NW_007751836.1:8673-9124 GCF_000696425.1 Galeopterus variegatus | reverse complement strand
GTTCTCTATTCTGTTCTGTTGGTCCATGTGTCTGTTTTTATGCCAGTGTCATGCAGTTTTGGTTACTATAGATTTGTAGTATAATTTGATGTCAGGTAGTGTGATGCCTCCAGCTTTGCTCATTTTTTTCAGATTTCTTTGGCTATTTAGGGTCTTTTTTGGTTTCATATAAACTTTAGGATAGTTTTTTCTCTTTCAGTGAAGAACATCATTGGTATTTTGATAGGGATTACATTAAATCTGTAAATTGCTTTGGGTAGAATAGCCATTTTAACTATGTCAATTCTTCCAATCCATTGACATGAAGTATCTTGGGTATCTTTCCATTTATTTATGTCCTTTTCAATTTCTTTCTTCAAAGTTTTATATTTTTCATTGTAGAGTTCTTTGGCTTCCTTGGTTAAGTTTATTCCTAGGTATTTATTTATTTTTTCTGTAGTTATTGTAAAAT
>NW_007751836.1:3032-3376 GCF_000696425.1 Galeopterus variegatus | reverse complement strand
CCAGGGGAAAAAAAAAAAAAAAAAAAAAAAAAAAAAAAGCCTCATGTTTCCCTTATGTTTTCTTCTTGTTTAGTTTCAGGCTTTACATTTAAATCTTTAATCCATTTTTAGTTGTTTTTTATATATGGTGAGAGGTAGGGGTCTAGTTTCATTTTTCTTCATGTGGGCATCCAGTTTTCCCAGCACCATTTACTGAAGAGATTGTCTTGTATTTTCACTAATATTTATTCTTGACACCTTTGTCAAAAATCAGTTGGCTGTAGGTGTGTGAATTTATTTCAGGGTTCTCTATTCTGTTCTGTTGGTCCATGTGTCTGTTTTTATGCCAGTGTCATGCAGTTTTG
>NW_007751836.1:0-1988 GCF_000696425.1 Galeopterus variegatus | reverse complement strand
TCTGTTAATGTGGTATATCACATTTATTGATCTGTGTATATTAAGCCATCCTTGCATCCCTAGGATAAATCCTGCTTGATCACATTCTAGACCCTGAGAATGATCTTATTAAATTGCTCTTGCATTAGATTTGCTAGTATCTCGTTGAGAATTTTCTCATTTATGTTCATCAAGGATATCGTCCTATAACTTTCTTTTTTTTATTGTGTCCTTGTCTCATTTTGGAACCAGAGTAATGCTAGCCTCAAACAATGGATTGGGAAGTGTTCCCTCCTCCTCAATTTTCTGGAATAATCTAAAGAGAATTAGTATTAGTGCTTCTTTACATGTTTGGTAGAATTTAGCAAATTCCTGAGCTTTTCTTTAACAGAAGACTTTTTATTACCTATTCAATTTCCTCACTTGTTATTGGTCTGTTCAGATTTTCTATTTCTTCATAATTTAATCTTGGTATAGTGTATTTATCCTATTATTGTTGAATTGTTTGTCCCTTCAATTCTGCCAGTGTTTTCTTCATGTATTTGGGGACTCTGCTGTATCTTTTTGATGGATTGACCTTTTTATCATTATAAATTGTCCTTCTTTGTCTCTAATAAATATTTTTGTCTTTAACACTATTTTTTTTCTGATTTTGCATTGCTACTGCATCTCTTTTTTTAGTTTGCTAGTATATCTTTTTCCATCCTTTTATTTTCAGCCTATTTGAATCTTTGTCTAAAGCATGTGTCTTATAGATAGCATATAGTAGAATCATGTCCTCTAATTCTGCCAAGTAATGACTTTTCAGTGTTTAATTAATTTACATTTGATACTGATAATGTAGGATTTATGCTAAATAGACATTTTATAGTGTACAATTTTAATTCCCTTTTTGAGATAGGAGGTGCTCAGTTTCCTTGGGTTCAGGTTTCAGGACACACCTCTGGGTTTCAAGCCACTCCCCAAGGTCTCAGGCCCCTCCCATAGGCCCTCTGCTGGAGGAGAGTTACTGTTGCTTGTTGGACCTATTTTTGGCAATAACTCAAGGAGACTGAGACCATATGGGGCAGACTTATGCAAATCCAGTAGCTGAGCATGCTCAGTAAAATAAATTTATACAGGCTTTTATGACCCCAGTGACTGAGCATATTCAGTGGAAAGGAATTTATCCTTTGAATGACCTTCCCCTAGGGATGCTATAGAGCACAAAATGTTCTTGAATGTGTTTGGTGCATGTGATAGAATTTGACCAGTGAACATGCTCCAAAAGGAGACCAACTGAGCATGTGCAAGACTATGTTACATAACAGGGAGCCACCCCCTTAATTGAATATTCATTAGATGACATGAATATGTATGAGATCATGAAAGTATGAAAGCTGAATCCCAGCAGAAGGTGGGGCTGTTGCTCACTCTCCTAGAGCCAACCTGTGCTCTGCCCGTGGAGTGTGTATTTCCTTTTTTTTGTATCAAACTCACTTTCAGCAAGAGGCTGCCTGCTCTCTTGAGTCAGCCTGCACTCTACTAAACTTTAAGTGTGTATTTCTTACTATTGTATTAAATTTGGTGTGGGTTCTGCTCAGTCTCTAGAGCTATGCTGCACTCTCTCTGTGAAATCTGTATGTCTTATTCATTATATTAAACATGTTCTCACTTTCTCTGCTCTTAAATTCTTTCCTGTGGTGAAGTCAAGAACCTGTTAAGAAGATGGAATAGGTTGAGGCTGACTATTGGGCCTCCCAGACCCTTCCTCCAGCATCATAAGTGACAAGCCAACCTAGTGGCTGGGGCTTTGTCAATGCAGCCATGTGCTCAGTGCTCTGCCTTGAGCCCCTAGGGGTCCTCCTTCTCTGCCTGATTCCAGACCATCAGATGCAGTAAGTGGAATTCCTTGGGTTTTCAGGGAACCACTCCTGGTATTGGGGCACACTCTCTGGTCTTGGGGTGCGCTCTCCAGTCTTTGGGTAACCACTCCCAGTTTTGGGATAATGCCTTGTGGGCCATGACAG
>NW_007751835.1:0-9124 GCF_000696425.1 Galeopterus variegatus | reverse complement strand
ATTATTTGTAGTTAATGACTGAATGTTTACTATGTTGGTGATTATTAACTGCCATTAGGATGTTTAAATGAGTGATTCAGGAGACCTTGAAAATAGGTTTTATTATTGTTTAATTAAAAGAAGCTTTTTAAGGCCAAGCCCGCGGTGCACTCGGGAGGGTGCGGCGCTGGGAGTGCAGCAGTGCTCCCGCCGCGGGTTCGGATCCCATATAGGGATGACCTGTGCACTCACAGCGCTCACTGGCTGAGCGCAGCGCGGCCGGTCTCAAAAAGGACAAAAAAAAAGAAGCTTTTTAAAAATGTGGTTCACTAACTATTAGTAAAAATAAGTATTACTCTCTTAGAAGATAATAGAATTCAGGGCTGACCAGTTAGCTCAGTTGGTAGAGCATGGTGCTGATGATACCAAGGTCCTGGGTTCGATCCTAGAACCAGCCAGTGCCAAAATAAAAAAAATTTTTAAATTATAGAATTCAGTTTTCAAAGGGAGGATCTAAGTTTATTTTTCAGCTGCTATTCAGAAAACTCAAATTAGATGAAATATCTATCTAGCTTAAATTTTAACACAGAAATTTGCTCTTTATGTTGATTAAAATATTCTATTTTGTGTTTTAATAACTTTAACATGATGGATGTGACATTTTGCACTCCATTCCCTTTTAGGCTTGCATTCTTAGGAAGGTAGAAAAGAGAGATAGCATTCTTAAGCAGGACTAGCATTGAAGAAGTATATAATTTATTGCTTTACTTATAGCATAAGGATTTTATTTTGTGAGTAATGAATGCACAGTCACAGAACTTAATGATTTAAATAAGGCAGGGTGAAATTTTGTATCAACTATCCATTTTATAGGAGTTGAAAATTCTGAGAAAATGGCATATCTAAATTTGACACGACCAATTCCAAAAGAAACAAAAACTGAGATTACTAACTACCTGGATGGGTGTAATCTCCTAGGGAATTCTTAAACCAATTTTTAGATCCTTGTTAAAGCTGAAAGCACTTACTTGTTGTTAGGTCACGGATCTGTCCTGAACAGATAGCACAAATTGTTTTACTTTAAAATGGATAGCTTTGTCTGCCTTTATTTTGGGGCTGGGAAAAAGTCTCAAAGTAGATTGGGCTAATTGGAAGAAGAAAAAATTAAGCAAAGTGTAAGTGATGGGCCAAGGATTAGAAGAAAAGGGAAACGACAGAATTTGTTTAAGAACTTTTGATGTTGAGTGTTACGATCTCGGACTTTGTTTTAAAAAAAAAATACATTGAAAAAGACAATCAAGATAGAACTTAGTTTTAGAAATTCAAGTGCTGATTCTTAGGTAAATCCAAGTAGGAATCATTTAGAAAATATAAAGAAAAAGGACATACAGTGATTATTGGGATTAACAAGTTGAATAATTTCTATAAGATGCCTAGGACAGGGCGTAGCACATTAGTAAGAACTAAATATGTGGTTTTTTAAAAATTATAGATCATAAAATTTTAACGGTCACAGAGGAGTACAAAGTTTTTGAGGCTTTTAGGCATGAATTTAATCAGTTTCCTTCCTTTCTCCCCACCTTTCACATTGATCTCTATTCTTCCTTCACTGTGTCCCTTCTATCTAAGGCCTATCTGTCCATGCTGGAAACTTTCCAGATCCAAGCCTTTCAAGATTCTAAGCCTTTCATAGGATGCGGTTGTTCTCCTGATGATCAAGCCATTTTTTATGTACTATTCTATAGTATAGTGGTATATTCAGGAACAGTTAAGACTTGTAGGATTATTTGTTTCTGTCCTAAATGGCATCAAGCTGTCATAGTTTTTGAGCTATTGTCTGTAATTTTTGTAGTTTTTAGCTTCCTTTCTCACTGGCCGTTCCCGTTACTTACTGCTATCTGTGCAACTCCTTTTGTTAGTTCTTCACTGCTTCTCTAGCGTCTTATCTGCTAAATGTTGAATCATTGAGTAATGAAGTCTTATAAAATACTGTCTGTGGCAGGAATGGAGAATAAATTTTAGCTTGTGTGTTGATTACGGTTAGCAGTGGCTGCTGCATGCTGCTTAATGCAGGATTCTGAAGCTACATCCAAGTCTGGTGGGAAAGAATGTTCTGATGGTGGAAGAGTGTGCAGCATGAGTGCCATGTGTTTGCCGTTTATGGTCTAAAGTCAGATCCTGTCTGAGATGAGGATCTGAGTAGATTCTGTGATAAGAAAAGTGTATGAGTGTGTGGATTTGGTGACACCATTTTGATATCTTAGATGCTTTTTTGGTTATTGGTTACCCTCTTACTTTAGAGGTTTCCAAATAACCCACCCTGGATAAATGAAGAAAGTGGCTTGAAAGGATTCTGTTTTGCACTATTTAAGTTATCTTGAGGTTTGTAAGTACAGTTAAACTATTGTTTTCTTCGCTTGATGTTTCACATTTTATCAAAATTACATACTTAGTGAAATTACAGATGTGCGATAAATGCACTGAATGGAAAATGCCAGATTATTGATAAACTTTCACAAGGCTTATTGAATTTCTAGATACTTCATAATGCAATAAAGGCATGTCTGTATGATTATTAGTTTTTATAATCATTTAATATGTGTATATATCTGAGAAAGTTTAAATTTTAAAATGAATTATTTGATATGTTTTTCCTTTTACACATATCACATATAACTTTTGCAGGTTGGATTTGCTACCATTTTATGCAAGATTGGTTGCTACATTGCATCCCTGCATGTCTGATGTAGCAGAGGATCTTTGTTCCATGCTGAGGGGGGATTTCAGATTTCATGTATGTATTTAAGTATTTATTTTGTAATATATATATATTCTTATAAGTTGAGTGAGGATTCTTTAGTTTAAGAACATAATTATTTTGTTGGTAAGCACATTTTTGAAATTTGAAAGTGATATAAAAATTCAGAATTTATGGAATCCTACATTTTTAAAATGTAAATTTATTCAACAAAACTTGAAATTACTAAGTGATATTTCAACTGGCAGGTGAGCCGTTGCTACTACCTTGTCCCCTCCTTATAGGTACTACACTTTTTGCTTTCATAAAGTAAAAACCATTCTCCAAGGTCAAGATAGCCAGAGGCTTCATTGGTGTTCCCAGAAGAAACCGTATTGGCCATGATGGGTGTTGGGGGTTCAAACCTCTTTAGGCATTAGGGGTTCAAATGTGTGGCACATAAAATGTTCCATAAATTCTCTGATATCAGTGAATGCTGCTGTGGCCCATGCTTTATTGATTCTTGCCTTAAAAATTGTTACCTTACCTTGGATAGTGGTAAGTTCTTTAAAGAGCACCCTGGTAAATATCAGGGGCCTGTTATCAGACAGCTTTCCTTTCTCTCCAGTCCTAGGAGTCTCAGTAGACTCCATGTTAGAGGTTCTCTCAAGCCCACATTATGTAGTCATTCCTGTGGAGGTGAAAGAGCTTCAAATACAGGCTTGATCGGGCAGAAATGATACTGCTAATAGTGACTGAAAGTGGGCAATGGTAGACTTTGAAAAGACATGAAATTCAAGTGTTTATGTTAGTCAATGGAAGAATTGTGTTTACAAAGGCGCCGGCCCGGTGGCGCACTGCTACAGTGTGCCGCTTGGGAGCGCGGTGGCGCTCCCACCGAGGGTTCGGATCCCACGTACAGACCGGCCGCTCACTGGCTGAGCGAGGTGCGGGCGCAACACCGAGGGTTGCAATCCCATTGCCGGTCCCGGTTCGGTACAGGTGCGACACTCAGGGTTGCGATCCGTTGCCGGTCACGAAAAAAGACAAAAAAGGAAAAAAAAAAAATCTAGCTTTATGGTAAGTTGCTCGAAATGCAAATAAAATTAGGAAATGTTTGCTGTGCTCAATATATGCTTTATTTCACTCATTATGCACAAATCGGTAGTTATTTCTGAGCACTCAGAAAAGAACTGACATACTTCCCGAGGTCAGGAACCTTGTGATATAGTTGGGAAGACAAGGCATAAATACTTAGAAAATACGAGTGAAATAAAAATTTAATCCTTGGATATAATAGGTACAAGGAATTGCATGTGTAATTGCCAAATGAATTATTGGAGAGTGAGTGCTTTGAGTTTAGAAGGTGAAAGTCTCACGAGGAATGCAATGACCTATAATGGCTTCTTGCAGTAAGTGTTAATTTGTTACTATGAGATCTGTGGTTAAGATTTTTCTGGGCCATCTTTTGCTGAATTGTATTTCAGATTTTCATAAGTAGTATACTGAGGAAAGGTTTTTATTTTTAGAGAAGTTTGGGAACACTGGGCTCAATAGAGTTAAATGGTTTGGTTTTGCTTTACTGAAAGAATTCTGAAAGCCTTAATAGGGTAATGTGCTCTGTGAATCTCCTGGCGGGGCATGAGTTTGTAATTCCTCAAAGAACACACTTTGATAAATGCTGCTAGTTCAGGGACAGATCCATCAGAAATCATAATATTCTTGTTGATATATTTAATCCCATTGTACAAGAAAGAACAGTTTTATTAGTGGACAGTATAAGTGTATTATATGAGTTATATGCATATACACGTCAACCAAACCCCAAATTAAACAAAGCACAAGTGCTTTTGATGAATAACTTAAAATTGCAAAAATCTGTCCATGCATACCACCCTCTCCCACCCCCTGCCATTTTGAAAATTGTGGTGGGAGTTGGAGGAATTGACGTTGTTGTTGTTATTGCTACAATGCTTTGTTATAATGGGAGGAGTATCAGAATTCCAGGACCATACTTTAGGAGCCAGTGCTCTCAGTGGAGAGAAGAAAGGGTACTGGAGATAATTAATCACCTTCTTCTTCCTCCAGGATCTGTCCTTCTCCACCCCCAAATCTGCAGACTTTGCCAGTGACTTTCTGTTAGGCCATAAATGTGCTCAACACTCTTCCATCGTCAAATGAAAATAAAATAACTGCAACAATAATAGAACTTCTTTCAACCCCCTTCCCCTGCCATCCTCTTTCATTTCCTTCTTATTTGAATTTTTAAAAGTACACTTGTTTCTACTTCTGATATTTGCCCCTGATTCAGCATCATAGCAGCACCCTGGCAGAGACCATCTGCCCTTTGATTCACCATCATAGCAAAACTCTGGCAGAGACCACCAGTGTTTTCCTAGTTGCCTGTTAGTTGATGTCCCTACAAATTCTAAATTGTTAGATTCTGGCTAGGGTTCTAACTTTGGCTAAGTTACTCAAGTGCTCTAAACCTCAGTTTCCTTGGCTATCAAACAGGGATAATAATTGTATCTTTTTAAATACAGTTGTTCTTAAGAATTAAATGAGATAATGCATATACAGTTCTTCACACAGTGCCTGAATATAAATATCATTATAATAATAATGATCCCTTCTATACTACCATTCTCTCCTGGTTCTTACTTATGACTACTATTATTCTCAGTCTCCTTTGCCTTTTCTTCTAGCTGAGTTGTTGGGATCTCCTAGGCTTTCTTCCTTCATCCTCATTTTGACAACATGTTTTACCTGGGCTTCGATTTACATCTATTTCCCAACAACACCAGAAATGTATCTCTGGTCAGAACCTCTCTCCTGGTACCTAGAAAATTTTCATATGCTTCTAGATAAATATATCCAAAAAACAAACTCATTACTTTCTTCTTAAAAATACTTTTATCCTTACTTCCTTGAATCTACTTATATATTCTCTCTCCAGATTTACAGTATATTTTATCTAGTCACTAAAAGAAATACCTTTACTTTTGTGTCTCTGACATTCAGGAGCCAGTTCACCAAATTCTTTTGATTCTACCTTCTGAAATACCTCATATCTAGCATCTCTTCTTTATACCTACTTTCATTGTCTTTCATAATCCATAGCTTGAATCATGATGATAACTTTTTAACCAGGTTTCTCTATCTGTCTTATATGTAGATCCAGTATCTGAGTCTTGCCACAGTCTGGTCATATTTGTCCCCTGCTTAAGAACCTCAACTGAGAAATAAAGCTGTTTAACAAAACTACATGAAATCTCACTGGGAATCAGAAATATTCTAGTTAAAACAGTGGATTTGCTAATTTGACTACCAGATTAGTAAAGGTAACAGAAATAAGAAACCAACATTCTCATATACTTCAGAGAGGAATTTGGAGAAGCAGTTTGGCAATGTTTCAGGATCTTCAGAGGCATTCATACATTAGGCAATTCTGAGAGTCTGTCCTAAGTAAACAATCCTATATACCCAGAAAAGCTTTATTCACATCATGAACTGTAATACAGAAAAACTGATCATCTAAACCGATTAATAAAATGGCCATATAATCACAATGCTGAAATGATACAGAGCCTTTGTTTTTTTTTTTTTTAAAAAGATGACCGGTAAGGGGATCTTAACCCTTGACTTGGTGTTGTCAGCACCACGCTCAGCCAGTGAGCGAACCAGCCATCCCTATGTGGGATCTGAACCCGGGGCCTTGGTGTTATCAGCACCGCACTCTCCCGAGTGAGCCACAGGCCGGCCCGATACAGAGCCTTTGAAATTGATGTTTACAAAAAAGTTTTTATGTGTTAGAGTAAGTGTATTTTTTTCCCTATAGCAAGATATAAAATCTTATATATAATAAATTTATGGTTATGTTAAATGCTTAGCAAGTAGACAGTAGAAAAGAATTACACATAAATGTGTTAACAGTGGCTGTCTTTGGATGGTGGGACTATGAGGAATATTTTTCCTTTCTAGTTTTCTGTGTTCTTCAAATTTTCAGTAGAGCCTACTTCTTTAATAATGGAAAGGGACACTTATTTAAACATAAACAAATCACCCTTACTGACATTTTTAAAATTGGTAGTCTGTCAACTTTTTTGATCAAGCCTCTTTGCTGGTTAAAATAAGTTGACCACATATCTCCAAAATAGCTATATTTATTTTAAAATTATATACACTTGTAATTGTGCCAATATAAAACATACAAAAAGAAATGGAAAGATATGAGATAAAACATATAAACAGAAGTTCCAATCTGCACCCCCACCCCGCCCCTCATTCCAGTAGATCAAGAATCTTGCACACCCTACTTTGGAGATCACTGGTCTACAGAAGAAAATAAGTTGCATAGCAAGGTGAATTTACTTATTTATAGACTCAGTACCACCTTCATTTTTAGCATATAATAGGTTTTTGGAAAAGTTTGTTGAATGATTGAATTAATAAAATTCATATAAAACAAAATGAGAATGAACAAGTTATGGAGGAAAGAAAGTATCTCTTTGGGTGAATATCTATTTGGCTCTTATAGAAGGGCCAGTTTGACTGGGGCAGAGGGTTCTTATGGGGAGTAATAAGTAAAAGGCCTAGGAAATCCTTATTTTTTATGTTGACATATTTGAAGTTTTTAATTAATGCATACAATTTACTTATTCAATTAATCTAAATTTCAGCTACTTCTAACAAATGAGTTGCAAGCAGCATTTTTGCTAAGGTTGATTGATTATATAAGTAAAATGAATTAAATATATAAGTAAATGCACAAGAGGCATTAATGAAACTAAAAATATATACAAAAATTTACATTGTTAATTTATTTGCATTTAGTTCTGAAGAGGTGTATTGACATATTTTTGATCATAGGGTTCAAGAAATAGGAGTGAAAATTATTGAATGAAGAGTCAGATTGAGTTAGTCTTTATTTACAAGTTACAGCCTTTTGAAAAGCATCCAGTTTTCTCATCTGAAAAAGAGGGAGTGAGATAATTGGTTTATAATACTTCATGTAAAAATTCTGTAATTTTACCATTTTAGTTAGATTGTACCTCCTTAACCTTTATAATATGTAGGAATAGTTAGAGTTAATGTAAATATTTACTGTGGATGATACAATATGTTACATGCTTTGAGAATTGTAACGTTCAGTAATGTTGTATGACCTTCTATATCAGTTGTTGAAGAGGGTATGCATCCAGAATCATCCAGGGAGATTTTTAAAAATACATGTGAATATTTCCCAGCCCTACTAACCCTAAAGATTTAGCTTCAGTATATAATTTTTGAAATGCTTTCTTACACTTTTTTTTTCTCTGCCTTTTGAGTATGAAAGAGAAATGTGCTCAGTGTGGGTAATTTAGAGAATATTTAAAGTAGAAAGATGGAATGAGAAGAAAATAATTTCATCACTCACCAGCAAATCCTGTTAACATTTTGGTGTTTTCTTTGCCTTTTTTTCTTTTTCTGTAGTAGTGCTTTTTTTTTGAAGCTGGCTGGTATGGGGATCTGAACCCTTGACTTTGGTGTTACCAACACTGTACTGTAACCAAGTGAGCTAACCATCCAGCCTCTCTGTAGTTTTTCATGAATGAATTATACTGTATGTACAATTTCCTGTTCTTATTTCTCACTTAGAAGCATTTCAGTATGTCATTTAAAACATTCCTTCAACATTTTAAATGTTGTATAAACTTTTGTCCTTGTACATCAATTGCTTAGTATCAAGTGAAGTGTCTAGTTACTACCATATCATCATTATTCTTATCTTTATCCTTATTTTACCAAGCAGGTAGACACGTTGAGGGAGTTTATGTGACTTTCCTAAGATCGTATATCCCAGAAAATGACCGTAAGAGTGCACGTGTTCTGACTATAGAACTGTTGCTCTTTCACTTCACTGTAACACATATATTACAGTGTTTAGAGGCTAAACATTTCATTTGTTTGTTCATTTAGTGCTCCTGTATTAGAGATACAAATATACAAAAATGGATAAAATTAATGATAGCTAATATTTATTGGTCCCCTTACTGATCCCAAGCACTGTTTTATGTTCATTATACGTAATAACTTACTGAAGACTCACAACAACCCTATTAGCTCCATTTTTCAGATGAGGAAATTGAGGCACAGAGTTTAAGTAACAGCTATTAAGTGGTAGAGCTGGGATTTAAACCCATTCAAAACTGGTCCCGAGTCCACACTCAATCTATCTTCAGAGTTCAAAAAATAAGGTAAATTGATAAGAGGAGTTTTTTCATGTGCAGTACTTAGCAAACATATTTATTTGTTGGGCCGGCCCGGTGGCGCACTGCTATAGTGCGCCGCTTGGGAAGCGCGGCAACGCTCCCACCGAGGGTTCGGATCCCACATACAGACCGGTTCCTGCTCACTGGCTGAGCGAGG
>NW_007751834.1:7885-9126 GCF_000696425.1 Galeopterus variegatus | reverse complement strand
TTTGATTCCTGTACCAGACAGCCACCAAAAAAATAAAAAATAAAACAAGAGAGAAAAAAAAAAGCCATGGCATAAGCCCAATGTTAATAGTAAAAATGATGAAACTAGAGACTTTACTAATCAGAAACCACCAACTAACTTCTAACTAGGGTCTTTCCACTCTAACCAATCAAATATATTTTCTTTGTCTTATACCTGTGTCAACCTGTAAGAGCTTGCTGCCCAGCCTGCTGAAGTGCAGCTCTCTGTACCTCTTCTGTTTCTGAGTGCTGCCCAATTCATGAATCGGCCTTTGCTCAGATAAACTCTGTCAAATTTGTTTTGCCGAAAGTTTTTCTTTTAATAACTCTTTCTCTACCTTTTGTTCTATCTGGATTCTCGACAAGTTGGATGATACCCTCCCACCCTGGTGAAGGACCTTCCTTATCCAATCTACTGATTCAGATGCTATACCCTTCTGAAAACATCCTCTCAGACACACTCAGAAATAATGTTTTACCAGTTACCTGGGCATCCCTTAGACCAGTCAAGTTGGCACATAAAATTAACCATCATAATGACCATACAAGGCATAGAGAAGAATCAAATATCCTCAACTAAAACGTTAGCAGTCACATTTTCTCAACTTTACTTATAAGACAGTTCTAACAAAAATGTACATGTGCTGACAAGTGTCCCCCCCAAATGACTCTAATTCACTTTTTTTCTTACTAAATACTCACCAGTGGAGTACTTTCCCACCAACAAACTAAGTTATTTACTATTCTTCAAACACACCTTGCACTTTCTTGCCTTAAGCTTTTAATACCTATCATTTTAAATTCTTTTAGAAAAGACTGTCTCATATTTCTTTGTGAGCCCAACAATGTCTTACACCTGAGAGGAGGACAATGTACAGTTGTTGCTTGATTATTGCTAATTCATGAAAGAAGGAACAGGAAAGAAAAGACATAAAAATAATGGTTAACATTTACTAAGCTACTATTATTCTGTGAGATAAGATTTTTGTATTATCCTCATTTGATAAATGAGGAATATAGGGCACAGAGGGGTTGAGAACATTGAGCACAGTCCTGCAGCTGGTAAACATTTGAACTCAGTTAAACAATTGGCTCCAGAGCCATGTGCCTAACAGCTACACAGACATCAAGGTAGAAGATAAGCATCTCACAGGCAGGGGCAGGCTATTTGTTTTGGTGAGTTTTCAACCCCACACAACAGATATCTCAAGCAAGCTGTGA
>NW_007751834.1:3531-4950 GCF_000696425.1 Galeopterus variegatus | reverse complement strand
CAATGCAGGGGCTGGCCTGTGGCTCACTCGGGAGAGTGTGGTGCTGATAACACCAAGGCCACGGGTTCGGATCCCATATAGGGATGGCCGGTTTGCTCACTGGCTGAGCGTGGTGCTGACAACACCAAGTCAAGGGTTAAGATCCCCTTACCGGTCATCTTTTAAAAAATAAATAAATAAATAACAATGCAATACCTGGAGTTCTTTATGATGGACCTAAGTTACTAATATAGTATTAGATTGATTTTTATAAAATCTTACTAAAGCTGGGCCGTCCCAGTGGCGCACTGGAGAGTGCGCCGCTTGGGAGCGTGGAGGCGCTCCCGCTGAGGGTTCGGATCCCAAGTGGAGACCGGTTCCCGCTCACTGGTTGAGCGCGGTGCAGGTGCAACACCGAGGGTTGCGATCCCGTTGCCAGTCAGTAAAAAAGACAAAAAGAAAAAAAAAATCTTACTAAAGCAGAGAAGTGTGTTCTATAGCTTGTAAAGATAGTTAAATATATGTTTTAGTGCTTAAAGAGACAAGATCCCTTAACAATTCACTTAGTAAGAAACGTCTCATTCCCTAACGATGCCAAATAAATGAAGTATTAAAATATTATTAAATTAATTCCATGCCAATTAGTAATACTGAGAGATCGGAACTCCTTTCATTCCCTTTTTTGAATCTCAAGAGTTAAAAAGATGGAGGAAATCCTAACACCAAAGGCAAGAACCCTCTCGATTCATCACCTCCTTTGTGGTTTGCCAACAGCCACACAGGAAATGATTTGAAAGAGCGGCATCATTGGCAGGGTTTTACTCATCCTAAAATTTGCAGAATTTACCTGACAAGCTCTATAAAAGAGGTCTGATCCTGCTCATGAAAGACAGAAGAGAGATGTAACCAAAAGCATTTCATTCACCAGTTCTCATTGCCTAAGGCATTCCAAACTTCTCATGAAAAGCTCAAGATTAGGTCATCAAGATAGGATGCAGATGTCAGATGTCATTCTCAGTCAAGGTTTTTAAAAGTCACTTTAAAGCTTTAGCCCTAAGCATAGACTTCTTTGCCAAATGAGAGTGAGGCCAATTTGTATCACCCTACAGGTTTGCAGATGACCTAAGCCCTTTAAAACCAGAAAATGAAGTCATGTTTTTGGCACATACAGATCACCACCCCTAGCCCTAAGTTTCCTTAGGCAAGGATTAAGTCCCGTGAATTGATTTGGTAGCTATCACTTTGCATACCACAGGAACTAGCATGTTAGGAAAGAACTGAATATTCCCTGGGGACTCTGTTGGAGGAAGAAAACAGGTAAGGAGGCGCAGCAATAAACCAGAGGGAAAGGACCTGTCAGGCAACATGCTGGGTGGCTTTGCAGCTTAGAGTTTCATCATCAAGTTCCTTATCTCCAGGCTTCAGATATTATCTCACTGA
>NW_007751834.1:1080-2331 GCF_000696425.1 Galeopterus variegatus | reverse complement strand
AGATGTGCTCTGACAAGCATTATGGGATCTTACAGGAGTTTTCAGGAGAGTTCATATCAAATGTGAGCGTAGAAGTGTAAGTGGGAGTTACCAGCTGAAGGTTTCACCTGGAGGTGGGAATCGTGCAGGAAGACAAAATCATAGAAGCAAAGAGCTAGCGAAGAGGACGTGAGTTGGGCATCGACACAATGGAAGGAGGTTCATGTCAGTCCCCCTTACAGGTCACGCTAGAGCACTTGGAGTTGATCCAAAGAGCAATGAGGAACCTTTGAAGGGTCTTAAGTGTGGCAGATGTAAACAGGGTTGCATTCAGAAAGACACCTCTGGCTGTGGAAAGCATTAGCAGAGAAGACTTATTAGCAGTTTGCAGAATCTCTCCTGGAAGAACCTCACAGCACCAGAGCAATAGGGAAAAACCCTAGTTAGTATACCGACTTCTTCTGAATTAGGTTCAGGGGTGAAGAGTTTGGGCATGTGTCTAACCAGGGATATAAATCTGAAATCCCTAAGGTCAAAGCCAGTGATAAGTGCATTTTCTTGGCCTGCACAGTAATTATTTTTAAATGAACTTTGATGTCTTTTTAAAGTAGGGCATGCCTTCTCCACTATTTTTTATTTTCCTAAAGTCAACTTACATTTCACGTTTATCTTACCAGAATGGCCTCTGTGGGGATTTGAGTTTGTGAACCAATGGGATAAAACATCAAACTTTCTCTATATTTATTTAATCTGTAAAATTATCATCATCTGTTTGGGCCACTATCATGGGAACAACCCTACTATGTGCCAGGCAGGCATATGCGGTTCAAAAAAATATAAAATATTAGTTATATTCTCATGGAAGTTTCACTTTTTCTGGAGAATGTATAAAAAGATTTGACATTTTACCAACAAAGTTATACATTTAGAAAAGCTTCAACAGCATTAGTCATTAGGGAAGAACAAATAAATATCACAATGAAATACCACTTTGCACACACTAGAATAGCTATTATAAAAAAGACAGTAACAAATGTTGATTAGAGGGATGTGGAGAAACTGGAACCCTCACACATTGCTGATAGGATGTAAAATGACAGCAACTTTGGAAAACAGTTTTGGTGTTTCTCAAAAGTTAAACATGGAGTTACCATATGACCCAGCAATCCCACTGTTAGGAATTTATCCAAGAGAAATAAACACATACGTCCGTGTGAGTATGCATAGCAGCATTATTCATGGCAGCCATTTGAAAACAATCCACATGACCAC
>NW_007751834.1:0-508 GCF_000696425.1 Galeopterus variegatus | reverse complement strand
ATGAGGAATCTCAAAGACATAAGCTATGTGAAGGAAGTCAGTCACAAAAGACCATGTATTGTATGTTTACATCTATATGCAAAGTCCAGAAAAGGCAAATCTATAGTGATAGAAAGTAGGTCATTGGTTGCCTGGGGCTGGTGGTAGGAACAAAAAATGAGTACAAATCAACACATGGGATCTTTGTGTGATGACAAACATGTTTTAAAATTGGGTTGTGCTGATGGTTTCATAACTCTGGAAATTTATCAAAAATCATTTAATTGTATATTTAAATGAACCTTATGAAATATAAATTATACCTCAGTAAAGCTGTTTAAAAAAATATAATCCCATTTTGTGAAACATGATATACATCAAACCAACGATTAAAACAAGCAATGAAGTGGTATCCAAACTTAATATCACACTATCATGCGCCCCTCATTAAAATGCAAATGTTCATGAGCACATGATTCAAAGCCTCTTGAATCTGTGTCTTTCAGGTTGCAAAATTTTATTTTTTTTT
>NW_007751833.1:8500-9126 GCF_000696425.1 Galeopterus variegatus | reverse complement strand
TTTTTTTAGGAATTTGCCCTTTTCATCTAATTTATCTAATTTATTGACATACAATTATTCATAGTATTTCTTTATTATTATTTTTATTTTTCAATGGTTGGTAGTAATGTTCCCTCTTTCAGTTCTGGTTCTAGTAATTTTAGTCTTTATTTTTCTCTGTCAGTCTAGCTGAAGATTTGTCAATTTTATAGATCTTTTCAAAGAACCAATGTTTGGTTGAATTGATTCATCTTATTATTTTCCTACTCTTTATTTCATGTATTCTTTCTCTAATCTTTATTATTTACTTCCTTTATTTTGTTTTATTGAATCATAATTGATTATAAATATTTTGGGGGTTAAACGTTGATGTATGTTGATCAAATCAATATTATTATCATATATATTGTTACAAATTGTACTTATTCTTTATGCCCCTTATCCAATCTCTCCCTACCCCCCTCTCCCTCCCCCCTACCACCTCTGATAACCCTAGATTTCATCTCTCCTTCTGAAAGAGTAATGGTTACTCTGTTGATTCGTTGCTTAGATGATCTGTCCAGTGCTGAGAGAGGTGTGTTCAGGCCCCCCACTATTATGGTAGAATAGATGCTTTTTCTATCACTCTGGAATGGGCTTTGTGGAGA
>NW_007751833.1:2568-3058 GCF_000696425.1 Galeopterus variegatus | reverse complement strand
TTGCCAACACCATGGCCTTCACCAAATGTGAAGTTTGGACTTCCCTGGACTTTGGACTTCCCTGCCTCTGAAACTGTAAGCAATAAATTTTGTTTTCTTTATAAATTACCCAGTTCCACGTGTTTTGTTATAAGCAACAGAAATAGACTAATACAGAAAACTGGTACCGGACAGTTGGGGTGTTGTTTATAATAGGTACATAAAAATGTAGTAGCAGCTTTGGAACTGGGGAAAGGGCAAAGGCTGGAAGAATTTTAAGGAACAGGGTATAAAAAATTTTAAGGAGTAGACTATAAAAAGCCTAGCTGCTGGTGGAAGTTTAGAAAACAAGAAAATCAGGGGAGGTTTGGAACTGGTTAAATGGTTGTGAGCAGATGCCAATAGAAATATGGACAGTAAAGGCCATTCTGAGAAGATTTCAGACGTAAATGAGAAGGAGCTTTCTGGAAACTGAGGCAAAGATCACCATTGCTATGAACAAGCAAGGAAC
>NW_007751833.1:0-795 GCF_000696425.1 Galeopterus variegatus | reverse complement strand
GCCATAGTGAATGGATTAATAATGGTGGTCAGAGGCGTGGTTCTGAGGGCTTTATTTAAAATGGGAGCACATGAGAGGTTAATCTGTCTCTGCTCTACCATTTTCTGTAATGTGAGACTGTTGGGTCACTGTCACCACCAAGGCCTTCATCAAATGTGTTCCCTGGACTTTGGACTTCCCAGCCTCCGAAACCGTAAGTGATAAATTTTGTTTTCTTTATAAATTATCCAGTTCCATGTGTTTTATCATAAGCAACAGAAACAAATACAGTACCACCATTACATGTATACTGGTATTCTTAAAAGTGTCTTACATTTCTACGAGGCTCTGTTTATTTTTCTTTGTCCTCCTTTGTGTTCTTTAAATTGTGTAATCTAAATCACAGTTCAAGTTTGCTAAATTTTTCTTCTGACAGTTCAAATTTTTAGTTGAATCCCTCTAAGGAAACTTTTATCTCAGTTATTGTACATTTCATGTCCATAATTTTTATTTAGCTTTTTATTTATTTATTTATTTATTTTCCTTTTTTTTGTCTTTTTTCGTGACCGGCAACAGATCGCAACCCTCAGTGTCGCACCCGTACCGGACCGGGACCGGCAACGGAATCGCAACCCTTGACCGCACCTCGCTCAGCCAGTGAGCGGCCGGTCTGTATGTGGGATCCGAACCCTCAGCGGGAGCACCGCCGCACTCCCAAGTGGCACACTGTAGCAGTGCGCCACCGGGCCGGCCCGAGCTTTTTAAAATAATTTCTATCTTTTTACTGATATTTTCTATTTGACACAATAATTGTGT
>NW_007751832.1:5984-9127 GCF_000696425.1 Galeopterus variegatus | reverse complement strand
TACCCAGGTTCCTGAAAATTGATGTCTATGAATTCTCTAAATTTTGTTTAACGTTTTTTTTTATCTTCAGCACTTTAAAAAGCTAATTAATGTGAACTTTTTAAAGTTAAATGAAAAACAATACTTTTTTCTTAGGACACCTAAAGATCAAGAAACTGAGCCCAACCAGGGATGACAGTCAGCTTTGTATCTCATGAATATTCATAACCAAAAAAATTATAATAAAATTAAATTTTTAAAAAAAACAAAACTGAGCCCACCAACTAATTTCAACTCTCATAGTAAAAAGGCATTTCCAACCATACTGTGTAATTGGAACCAAACTCTTCCACCCCATTGTATTACCCTGAGTATAAAAGGGAAACTTCCTACCAAGGACAAGGCAAAGAGTAAGCCTGGTAATAGGTAAGGTCAATATTGCTTCATGCTTTCACCTGCCTTAATATATTTTATCTTTGTCATGATGTGACGATCATGAAACACAGAAACTAAACTTAGTGCATTATTATTCTGACTGCTATTTTGTTCAGGATTTAAAGACAGCCCATTGATGGAAAATCACAAAATGGTGAGGGTCTTTGTAAATATGTTATGATTCATGCATTCTTCATATGTAAAACATTGTCACAATCTGATGATGGAGATACTACCAGCCTGAAATCTAACCCTGCCATGTTCTACAACCTCCAACAAATTCTTGCACCTGAGGGTGACTCTCTTTTAAAATCCAGGGCATGATATTGTCTCCATTTTATAAGAACATTGTGAAAGCTGATCTTTTTTAATATACAGAATTTTGAAAGAAACATTTTTTTACTGATAAATCTCTGAGAGATTCATGACCAATATCAGTTTATCAATATTGTTCTGCAGAATGTTAGAAGGTAATCATATCACTTTTTCAGTATAAAAATGTTTTCTGCTGAACCATTTGATGACAATGTAGCAGGTTTTCTGACATGATAGACCATAGGATTAGACTACACACCTACATTGAGTCCAGTCTTGTCACCTGGCCCTTATCATTCATTACTATTAAATTATGAAAGAAGTGAGTGACATCAGCAAGATGGCAGACTAGGTCTTCATGCCCCATGGAAATAGTGATAAAAAATAATAATAAAATTTTTTTAAAAAAACTAGAAATAAAGTAAAATAACTTTATAGAAGCTCTGTAAACCAGTCAAAGATCTATAGCAACCAAGCAAGTGCTCAATCAAGAAAAGGCCATCTTCAAAATGGTAGGAAATTTGGCAATGTTTTTACTCTCACTTGATCCTCCCCTTCCCAGTGCAACATAGTCAGGAGGAAGCTGCCAAATTCCCAGTTTCCCCTTGGGCTGGAAGAAGCAGAGTAGAAGTTATTTGCAATACTCTAACCTGCCTGGGGGCTAAACAAAAAACTATTTTCTGTCTCAACTGCATCAGAGCTCAGGTAGGGAATGGCAGCAGCATAGCTCAGATCTCAGGCTGGCAGAAACAATGAAAGACAGTGTGGGTGCTAAAGTGTTTGAAAGTTACAGGGGGACTGCAGACCTTCAGATGCCTGGAGCAAGAGGTTGCAGGCAGAGGAATACAATAGAACACCCAAGGCCCAAAGAAGAACATGGGGTGAGACTCTTTAGGAAATTTAGACACTTAAATGCAGCCATGCATATATGAGAAATTTAAAAAAAAATGGGCCGGCCCGGTGGCACACTGCTATAGTGCGCCGCTTGGGAAGTGTGGAGGCGCTCCCGCCGAGGGTTCGGATCCCACATACAGACCGGCCGCTCACTGGCTGAGCGAGGTTGCGATCCCGTAGCCGGTCCCTGTCCGGTACGGGCACGACACTGAGGGTTGCTATACATTGCCGGTCAAGAAAAAAGACAAAAAGGGGGAAAAAAAAAAAAAAAAAAAAAAGCACATGGGACACATGGCCAGAAAATACTTGAGAAGACTTTAAGCCTTCAACCCTGGCTCAGGACACACCACACAGACTAGTGAAAACCTTCTATGCCAGTCTATGAAGACTGTGTATCTTAGTCTTCTTGTTCTGCTATAACAGAATACCACAGACCAGGTGATTTGAACAGAAATTTGTTGGCTCGCTGTTCTAAATACTGGGAAGTCCAATATCAAGTTGCCAGCATCTGGTGAAGGCCATCTTGCTGCATCACAACATGACAGAAGCCATCACATGGCAACAGGGGAAAAAAGAGATGGAAATAGAGAGAGACAAAAGAGGATGAGATGCATCCTTTTATAAGGAACCCACTCCCATAATAACAAACCCACTCCCACAAAAAAAATTCCACCCCTGTGATAATGCCATTAATCCATTCATGAGGGCAAAGCCCTCACACCCTAATCATCTCTTAAAGGTCTCATCTCTTAATACCATTACAATGGCAATTAAATTTCAATATGAGTTTGGGAAGGGACAAACATTCAAACCATAGCACCAGGAGAGGTGGCTGTGTTTTTCCAAATGTCCAAGTTTTAACATAAGATCACAAGGCATACAAAGAAACAGGAAAATACAGCCCATTCAAAGGACCAACATAAATCTCCATAAATAATCACTGAAGAAACATGGCATTGAATATACCTGAAAAAGACTTTAAAACAACTGTCTTAAATATACTCAAAGAGTTAAAAAAAAAAAAGGAAAACCTATGGACAAAGAGCTAAAGGAAACAATGAAAATGATATGTGAACAAGATGAGAATATCAACAGAGATAGAAATTGTTTTAAAAAAATAAATAAAATAAAATAAAGAATGAAACAGAAATTCTGGAGCTGAAAAAAATTAAACTTAAAAATTTACTGAAAAAGCTTAAGAGCAGTCTTAATCAGGGAGAAGAATCAGCAAACTTGAAGACAAATCATTTTAAATTATTGAGTCTGAGAAGCAGAAAGAAAAAAGAACTTTAAAAAGTGAACAGAGCCAAAAAGCCTTATGGGCACAATCAACATGGAAGTCCAAAAGGAGAAAAGAGAGAGAAAGGGGCAGAGAGATTATTTAAGAAGTAATGGGTACAAACTTGTTCAATTTTAGGAAATACATAGATCTACAAATCCAAGAATCTCAACAAACTCCAAGTATCATAAGCCCAAAGAGACCCACACCAAGAAACATTGAAATCAAACTGTAGATACTC
>NW_007751832.1:0-497 GCF_000696425.1 Galeopterus variegatus | reverse complement strand
GGTCCTGAATAAAGTCTTTCTTAATGTGCTTTCTTACACATATCATTGAACAATTTTTTCTTTAACAAGGTAAAAGACTTGCACACTGAAAAATAAAAATCTTTGCTGAAAGAAATGAAAGAAGACAAAAATAAATGGAAAGACAACCTATGTCTACAAATTCAAGCAATCCTTATCCAAACCCCAATGATGTTTCATGCAGAGATAGAAATTTCCATTTTAAAATTTATATGGCATCTCAAGGGACCCTGAATAGTCAAAGCAATCTCAAAAAGGAAGAACAAAGTTGGAAGTCTCACACTCCCCAATTTCAAAACTTACTACAAAGTTACAGTAATCAGTGTGATACTGGCATAAAGGCAGACACATAGGCCAACACAGCAGAACAGACAGTCCAGAAGTAAAGCCACAAATGATTTTCAACAATAGTGCCAAGACCACCCAATGAGGAAAGAACAGTTTTTCAACAAATGGTGTTAGGAAAACTGGATATCCAC
>NW_007751831.1:7701-9127 GCF_000696425.1 Galeopterus variegatus | reverse complement strand
AAAGCAAAAGAAATCTTTCAACCCTGAGATTCTGTGATTAAGTGTGTGTGTGTGTGTGTGTACACTCTTAGTTGTGATTACTTACCTTGCTTCTTGTTTTTCAGTTTTTTAATTGACGCATACTAATTGTACGTATTTATGTGGTTCAGTGTGATGTTTCAATACATGTATTAATACATTGTGTAATAATCTATCTTGCTTCTTATAATAACTATTATTATTACTCTTATAGTACTTCATTTTTTTTGAGTGTTCATTGTATGCCAGGCACTGTGTTGAACTCTTCACATGCACTATCTCTATAAGGTAGTTACTGTCATTTCTCATTTTATAGATAAGGAAACCAAATATAAGGGAACTTAAAAACATCTCTGATGTCATTTGCACAGATAGTAAGTGGCAGAGCTGGGATTCAAACCTTATCCTTCTGACTACAGAGCTGCTGAACTATACCTACTTTTCACCTTTTTTTCCTTTTTAAAATATTCCCTAGGGCCAGCCCGTGGCTCACTTGGGAGAGTGTGGTGCTGATAATGCCAAGGCCGTGGGTTCGGATCCCTATATAGGGATGGCCGGTTAGCTCACTTGGGAGAGCGTGGTGCTGACAACACCAAGTCAGTCAAGGGTTAAGATCCCCTTACCAGTTATCTTTTAAAAATAAAAAATAAAAATAAAAGAAGTAAAATATTTCCTCTTATAAATATTTAAAATTTTAAAGTTTATAGCAGTTTGCCAGTCTCAGGACATTGTCTACTTATACAAAAAGGAAGATTTTATCCTTTTTAATTTTTATTTGTTTGTTTGCTTGCTCTAAAGAATATTGAATGAGAATCAGACTCTGATAGAGACAAAGTGAGGGATCACAGATATTCAAGCTTAGGATAGCAAACCGGAGTGTTGTGAGACCTGAAGCAACGATGAAATCATGGGGGACGTGTAAGTTGCAGGGTCACCAACAACTTAACATTTAGACTGCTGATCACAAGCTGGTAAAGACTTGCTGTTCATTCATTGTTTGTTTTTTTTTTTCAATTTAACAAGTATTTATCAACTTAAAACTATATTAATGTGCAATGGAGGATGTGCTGAAAACATTTCAAATAAAACTCAAGCATCCAGTGAGAGATACTGGTGGAGCCTGCTCTGTTTCCTTACAAAGCTAAAAGAATCATTTTTTCCCCCTAAAAGTGCATCTTACTTATTCTTGAGAAGTTTAAAGCAGCTATTCTAACTGGCTGATTTTCATGCTACTTGTCCAAGTAAACACAAGCTTATTCATTTTTGACACCAATTGCACTTTTTACCACTGAAAGGATTATGAGGGTATTAGAGGTATGGGAAGGTTTCAGGAGGAAGGACAGGAAGGTGCAGTTGTTAGAGGAAAGGATGAAGTGAGAGAAAAAGAAGAAACCAGTGAAGTAAGAGT
>NW_007751831.1:2905-3344 GCF_000696425.1 Galeopterus variegatus | reverse complement strand
AACCGGTCTGTATGTGGGATCCGAACCCTCGGGCGGGAGCGCTGTCGCGCTTCCCAAGCGGGGCACTTATCCAGTGCGCCACCGGGCCGGCCCGAGTGGGTTGGATTTCTATGGAGACAGGGATGCAGCTCAAGATAGGGAAGATTCTGTTCATGGTAAGAGGGAGGGAGCTCTCCATCACGAGAAGTGGCCAGACATACATTGGCGACCATTTGCTGGGGGTGTTGTAGAGGAGTCTCAGGTATCAAAAGTGTGTCTAAACTTTCTAGCCTTTAAGAAATCTTTTGGGCTGGCCAGTTAGCTCAGTTGGTTAGAGCACAGCCTTACAACACCAAGGTCTAGAGTTCAGATCCCTATACTGGCCAGCTGCCAAAAACAAAAGCAAAAGAAATCTTTCAACCCTGAGATTCTGTGATTAAGTGTGTGTGTGTGTGTGTGT
>NW_007751831.1:0-1183 GCF_000696425.1 Galeopterus variegatus | reverse complement strand
CAACTTAACATTTAGACTGCTGATCACAAGCTGGTAAAGACTTGCTGTTCATTCATTGTTTTTTTTTTTCAATTTAACAAGTATTTATCAACTTAAAATTATATTAATGTGCAATGGAGGATGTGCTGAAAACATTTCAAATAAAACTCAAGCATCCAGTGAGAGATACTGGTGGAGCCTGCTCTGTTTCCTTACAAAGCTAAAAGAATCATTTTTTCCCCCTAAAAGTGCATCTTACTTATTCTTGAGAAGTTTAAAGCAGCTATTCTAACTGGCTGATTTTCATGCTACTTGTCCAAGTAAACACAAGCTTATTCATTTTTGACACCAATTGCACTTTTTACCACTGAAAGGATTATGAGGGTATTAGAGGTATGGGAAGGTTTCAGGAGGAAGGACAGGAAAGTGCAGTTGTTAGAGGAAAGGATGAAGTGAGAGAAAAAGAAGAAACCAGTGAAGTAAGAGTTGGTTGAACAAGAACCGCATCAGGGGACGGAGTGAAGAGAGGTCAGGTGCTAGATATGGGAGATGAGGAGGAAGCATTGCTCTATGAATTGCACAGGCAGAACAGAGACTCGGGCCTTGAGCCACCGGTGGAGCTGCAATTCAGTGCCTCCCAAGGCCCCTGGCCTGCTCAAGCCAGGGGTCAAGGCTTTTTTTAGAAAAGTTTTGACAACTCAACCAGGGTGGTGGCCATCCCAGATGAGTGCACTTGAAATTGCACCTTTCATTAAAGATAGAAATTTCAAGATGAAACTTTAATGATACCTAGCAAAGAGGAGTGAGGTACAGCACCCTGTGGACTTCCTTGTCCCAAGTGCAGGGGCATTTTAGTGGCTGCCCAGCTGCCCTCCCAAGGGATGGAACTATGTGTGATCCTAGCATTGTAGGATATTGGGCTCCCCCAATGCACTTAATACCTTCCAAATTCCTCCCAAAGACAGTCCTACCTTCTGCTCTCAATAGCTTGTGAAGGATGGAGCGCCTTCTGGCTGCCCCTTCTCTTCCCCACACTCAACTCATCTACCCCTCGAGCTCTCCTGGAGTAGACAGTCTCGTTTCTCTGTCCAGCCTCCTGGCCCAGTCCCTGCTGCAGAAATTTATCAATGAACTCTAGGAGCACCTCCCCTCCCCACCTCAGCCACGGCCCTCCCCCTCCCCCCTCCCCACGTACACATCCCCA
>NW_007751830.1:7974-9128 GCF_000696425.1 Galeopterus variegatus | reverse complement strand
GAACCGGTCTGTATGTGGGATCCGAACCCTCGGGCGGGAGCGCCAGCCGCGCTTCCCAAGCAGCGCACTATCCAGTGCACCACCGGGCCGGCCCCCAATTTATCTGTTTTTATGCTAGTATCATGCTATTCTGCTTACTATAGCTTTATAGTATATTATGAAGTCAGGAAGTCTGATGCCTCCAACTTCTTTTTGTTCAAAATTGCTTTCACTATACAGGGTCTTTTGTGGTTCCATAGATATTTTTAAGATCATTTTTTTCTATTTCTGTGAAGAATGTTATTGGTATTTTGATAGGGATTGTGTTGAATGTGTAGATTTCTCTGGGTAATGATGGTGTCAATTCTTCTGACCCATGAACATGAGATATCTTTCCATTTATTCTCATTCTCCAGTTTTTTTCACTAATGTTTTATGGTTTTCATTGTAGAAGTCTTTACCTCCTTCATTTCATTCTCTCTCTCTCTCTCTTTTTTTTTTTTTGGTAGCTGCTGTTAATGGGATTATTTCTTAATTTTTTCTTTGGCTATTTTGTTGTTGGTATATAGGAAGGCTATTGATTTTTGTGTTGATTTTCTATCCTGCCACTTTACTGAATTCATTTATTAATACTAGTAATTTTTTGGTGGTGTCTTTAGGGTATCTATCTATGGGATCATGTCATCTGCAAATAGGGAGAGTTTGATTTCCTCCTTTCTGAATTTTAAATTTTATTTAATTTTAGCAGTGTGAAATGTTTTTCTTTTAAACTGTTAGTTGAAGCAGTGTGACATGTTTTTCTGTTAAACTCAACTTTGTTTGGGGAGAACTTTGTTTCACTTTAACTGCTTAATTGTCTAAAATATGCAAGTGTGTTTCAAAAAGTTCATAGAACAGTGGAATTAAGAGTTAATATGAATCTTTTCATAAAATTTTTGAAGACCCCAGGTATTGTATTGCAGCACAAGGGTTGGGAGTAGACATGGTTTCCAGTATTAAAAATAAACACAGCACTGATCTAGCTGGTGTCAATGGTTTGACTCAATTAGAATCAGCTTTTCTATGTACAAGTATAATGTGATATGTTTATTTGAATGTTTTATGAAAAAGCATGAATTGGGCCGGCCCGGTGGCGCACTGGATAGTGCACCGCTTGGGAAGCGCGGTGGCGCTCC
>NW_007751830.1:2297-3278 GCF_000696425.1 Galeopterus variegatus | reverse complement strand
GCACTGCGTACTTCCCAGCCTCTGAAACTGTAAGCAATAAATTTTCTTTTTTTTTTTTTTTTTTATAAACCACACAGTTTTGGATATTTTGTTTAAGCAACAGAAATGGACTAATACAGAAAATTATATTGTATACAAATAATGATAATCAACACTCTATCCCAAAGTATGTATAATCAATTATTCTTCAATAAAAAAAGAAAAATAAATAAATAAACAAAATAAAAATAAAAATCTCAAACAAACAATGTTAATACTGCTTTGAAATCACTGCTAATCATACTGAGTTTCCGCAATTGTTAGTTTTAGAGAGATGTAGTTTCCAAATTGATATGCTTTTGTTTCAAAATCAAATCTATTCTTCTAAGAAAAAGAGAAACCAGTATTGTTAGTGTGGGTGTATTAGTTTCTTCTGTTGCTTATAACAGAATACCTGAAACTTCTTAATTTATAATAAAATGAAATTTATTTTTTACAGTTTTGGAGGCTGAGAAGGCCAAGGTCCAGGGGACATGTCTGGTGAGGGCCTTATTCCTGGTGTAGACTCCCTTCAGAATCTCCGTGGCGATGCAGGGTATCACATGGGAAAAGCGGCAAAAGCATTTTCATGTGCTCTCCTTATACAGTCACCAGTTTCCTCCCTGACAATCCATTAAACCATTAACCCATTACTCCACGAATGGATCAATCCATTCATGAGAGCATGCTCCTCACTATTCAATCATCTCTTAAAGCCTCCATCTTTCAACTCCACCACGCTGGGAATCAATCTTCCACATAAGCATTGGCAGGACAAACATTCAACCCATATCAGTGAGTATGAAAGTTAAAGGAAAATAATTGTTGGTTCTCAAATCGGGGTATTATAAAGTATGTTTGGAACAAATGGGGCAGTTAATCTATTTTTACAACTATACATCTTATAAAATATATGTACAGATCAAATATTTTCAGTACAACTTAGCATCTAAATTGAAATGT
>NW_007751830.1:0-550 GCF_000696425.1 Galeopterus variegatus | reverse complement strand
GGTACGGGGGCAACACTGAGGGTTGCGATCCGTTGCCGGACACGGGAAAAAAAAAAAAAAGCATGGAAAGAAATGCTTACAATTAATGAGGCTTTTTTTTTTTTTTAACTTAATGGCTGTTAACCTGGTTTTTGTTATCTGCATATAAGGTGTTCAGTTATTTTGTATGTCACAACATGACAGTGACTTGGCTGATAGACATAATAGGGAAAATGTCATGACAGAGTGTTCCTCTTAACATGGATAGCGGATTCATTAGAGGTAGGAACAGAGCGGATTCCCTATCAGTGAGAACATTTTCTAATCTTACATTGCCACAAAGGTACATTATCTTCTTATATAAAACCTAATACCTAATTTAAGTGATAATTCTATTATGTTGTTTGAGACACTAATTTCTTCATACATTTAAGCCTATTTATATTCCTTCATCCCTCTCAAGTATGGATAAAAATGCCTGCCCGGCTATTGTAGTTAATCATTGGTAAGAGTCCCATACTAACTAGTCCTATTTGTAACTATTTACTGAATGAATTTACCAGGCTAAATG
>NW_007751829.1:8215-9128 GCF_000696425.1 Galeopterus variegatus | reverse complement strand
TTTTCACCTTGATTCTCTCTCTCTCCCTCTTCTCCAGCTTTACCTACTGCAACATGCATGCAAACTATTCCTCATAGGTCCACGTCCCTTGAGGTCCTTGGGACATGAACTTTCATGGAATGGAATGGAATATTTCCTTGCCAAGGAAATGCCTCTAAACAAATGCTTCTTTAGAGAAAAACTCATTCAGTTTTTTAAAAGAATTCAATGAAAATATTTATACATGAAGCCTTATCTCAGTAAATCTGATTCTTTTCAATTAAGGTAAATCTTAGCAGACTTTCTTTCTTTCTTCTAGGTTATGATTTACATCTTCCTGACTTTTCTTTTATTGCAATGGTGGAGGCCAATCTCCCTTGCCAAGTCACCAGAGAGCTTGTGAGCACCAACATAGCTGTTGACTTTCAGTTTGCATAGTCCTATGGACAGATTGGAGAAATTGTTGTGGTAAAAACAAATTGAAGAGAATTATATAATTTTCTTCCAGATGTGCATGAATGCAAGCAGTCCTGGAATAGAGCTGGCCAGAACCTGCTCCAAGCATCTTCTAATATCATTCCCACTTGGATAAACAGGAGCTGCTTGAACTTTGGGCACATCATCCTCTAATTCTTGGACCTACTAACCCACTAAAGCTAGTAGGAGAATATACACTTTCTTGAAGGTAAGTCCCTCTAAGCATTAATTTTACACTAAGTGTACACCTCATATAAATGATTATGAGGATTGTTAAAAATGATTAAGATGGTAAACTTTATGTTATGTGTATTTTATTGCAATAAAACTTTTTAAAAATTATTATGAGAATATACCGATTAACTAGGGTGTAACCAATACAGATTAAATGCATGAGTCTCTGGAAAGTTATGGTGTTTCGCTAGCAGAAGGAGATCACTCTTTATTTCACCAAAAC
>NW_007751829.1:5263-6924 GCF_000696425.1 Galeopterus variegatus | reverse complement strand
AAAAAGAAAAAGAAATGTCCTCCCAAGCTCATGTTGGAACTTAAACCCCAATATGGTGGTAGAAGGTGGGGTCTTTAAGAGGTGATTAGATCTTGAGGACGGTGCCCTTGTGAATGGATTGATCCATTCATGGAGGAATGGGTTGATGGTTTAATGCGTGGTCATGGGCGTGGTTCTGATAGCTTTACAAGGAGAGTAAGTGAGCAGGTTAGCTCTCTCTTGCTCAGCCCATTCTCGCCATGTGACACCCTGGCCACCACAGGACCCTGTAGAGAGTTCTCCCCCAGAAGAAGGCTCTCACCAGATGTGCCCATGAACCATGGACTTCCCAACCTCATGAAATACATGTCATTTCTTTATAAATTACCCAGTTTCAGGTATTCTGTTAAAGCAACAGAAATGAACTAATACAATTACTATTAATACTATTAAATTATCGACATGGAGAAATGTAGGTTATACCAGTAACCACAACTCTGGTGACTGGCACTTAGTAAATGCTTGTCAAGAGCAGTTTGAATAAGTGGGAAATAACATCAGTGAAATTAGGGTATGCAACAACTTTGTGGTGGTGACCTGTGGGACTCTCAATACTATGAATGTACTATTTTCCTAGCTGCTCCGTTTGTCCTCCTTCCCTTTCATCTTTAAAGAAGGCTTAGTTAAAGACCATGTTCTAAGTTTGTTTCAATCTCAATTTATTGCTTATCATTAAATTTTCTTTCTCTGGGAGAGAAGAAAGAGCTGGATGGAAAAGTAATATCAGATATTATATCAGCTATTACAGGAAGGCAAGATTGAAGATACTCTGGCTCAAGCACTTGTAATCTTGCAAAAAGAGAAGAGTTAAAACTTGGCTTAGCAGTGGCCAGATGTGAGCATTGAAGTGACCCCTGGAGATTGTGTGGGCTCTAGAATCAACCACTGGCTTCAATTCCTGACAATAAATATTCTAGATCTATGACCACAGACAAGTNGTGAGTTTGACTGTGTATGTAAGTACTCAGATGGTGCCTGGACAGAGTAAATATTCAAACACTGCTAGCTATGTATACTCTTCCCTCAATTTTTAAAAAATATGTATATTTTATTTATTTTTAATTGAAGCAAAATTGATTATATGTATTTTGGGGGTACAGTGTTGACTATCAGTATTTATGTACAATATGTGATGCTCAAATAAATATTATTAGCATGTTCATTATTAAAAATCATAATTATTCTTTGTGTCCCTTACCCAATTTCTCCCTAATCCCCATCCCCCTCCCCCTCTCCCATCTCCAGTAACTGTAGACTTGCTCTCTCCTTCTGAAAGTTCAGCGTTTTATTGTGGTCTTTCTTCCTTCCCTCCTTCCTTCCTTCCTCCCTTCTTTCCTTCCCTTCCTTCCTTCTTTCTTTCCTTTCTTCTCTCATTCTTAGTTCCCAGTTGTGAGTGAAGACATGTGGTGTTTCTCTTTCTGTGCCTGGCTTATTTTACTTAAAATAACTTTCTCCAAGCTCATCCATGTTGCTGTGAATGGCGGGATTTCACTCTTTTTTTATGGCTGAATAGTATTCCATTGTGTATATACACCACATTTTCCTTATCCAATCATCTATTGATAGACATTTAGGTTGGTTCCATATCTTGGCTATTGTAAATAGAGCTGCAATGAACATGG
>NW_007751829.1:0-214 GCF_000696425.1 Galeopterus variegatus | reverse complement strand
TAATCTCAGTCTTATGGGTCAAGGTGAAGGGTTTGGTTTGTACCAGATATCCATCTTTTTGATGAAAGGAATTTCCATGGCAAAAAGCATTCTCTGGAAATACTGAGAATAGCACTGACTGCAAAACTTCCTTGAGTAATGTAAAGCAACACATTGGTATGAGGAATGCACCTGCTTCAAGGCTGAACAAATGCCATCTTCCCAATGCCTCCCT
>NW_007751828.1:7515-9665 GCF_000696425.1 Galeopterus variegatus | reverse complement strand
CAAACATGAAAAATGCTAACATTTGGGGAATCCGAGGGAAGATATACAAGAATTCTTTTCATTGTTTTTGCACTTTTTCTGTAAGTCTGAAATTATTGAACAAAATATTTTAAAAATCATAGAGTACATAATCAAAAATTATATCTAAATGACATATTATTTTAAGTTTTAGAAATCATTTTGCTCACTGGTGCCAAATACCAGTTAAACTTTTTTCTTTTTCTTTTTTTTTTGTAATATAATCATTAAACATATTTGTGGAGTACCTTAATTTCTTTTTCTCGCTCTCTCAGCCTGTCTGTTGATCCTAGCAGCAGTATTTCAGTTCTTTTATTTTTTACATTCTAAGATGTTGTGGAGCATCTGGTGGGGAGGGGGACAGGGAAAGGGGAAAGGAAATAGCATGGGAGGAGTAAAAAAGGAAGGGGGCTTGGTCAAGGCCCGTGGCACCCTCCTCAATCCTGCAGAGGAGACCAGGGGGTTCCGGTGGTGGCTTGGTGGTCACCACTGGGATGGTTGCAAGTGTTGGGAGGTGTGACTGGGACCCGACACCTTCCTCCTTCCTTGGCTTGGGAGCCCAGGGGGGTTCCAGTCCTTCTAGGTCTTATAGATGTTCTTTGGCAGTGTTAGACCTCTAATAGGTAATATCAGACTTTGTCTCTGGTCTGTGGGTATTTTGTTTTTGTTTCAGTTCCACGTTGGATTATTCGCTGTTCCCACCACTTAACCTCTGCACTGGAACTAATTTGCTGTCCTTTGCTTACTTCTAAAATGGGGGAACTTCCTGTGGTGACCAGCACTTGAGCTGTGTGGTTGAGCTAGATTGCTGCTTTGCTGCTGATTCCCTGGGGAAGGTTTTTTGTGCAGCTCAGGTTTTAATGATTGACCTTACATGTACTTCCAGGTCTCATGAGGTCCAGTGCACCTGGGTTGTATGGAAACTCCAGTCTGAGCCCGAGTCCCTTCAGCAAACTGCACCCCTGTAGTTCTGTATTCCTGACCAATCTCCACTGGTGGTCCTGCACCAACTGGGGGGCTGATCAGCTGTCCTTGCTGTGCCTAGTGTTCCCCTAGTGGGCCCATCTCTCCACCTCCCACACTCCAAACACCTCCCATGGGGCAGGCCATGCACCAGTCCCTTGTGATGACTCACTGGCCTCTAAGTGGCTCCTTTTTTCTGTTGTCTTTGGCTCCTCACACCTGTGTGGGTCCACGGAAACCCTGTCAGTGGTCTTGCTGGCCTAGGGACCACCAAGGCCATCTTCTCCCCTGACACCTCCAAGCAACTCCATCCAAAGGGCACAGCTGCAGCTCTTTCCAGCTCTTGCCCTAAGAAGCCTTGAAGCAGCCAGGGCTCAAAATAGTGGGAGCGATCCTTTCTTTCTCTCATTGTGGCTTCTCCCACCTTCATGAACTCCAAAGGTCTCTCCTCCTCTTCCCCTGAGTTTTGGTGGCCCCAACTTGGCTGTCATTGCTTTTTAATAGTTGTGAATTGGTTGATTTGTGGGAGAGAGTGATGCTGGGGGCCTTCTATTCTGCCATCTTGACTGGAAGCCGCCCATTTAACCTTTTAAACCTATTGGGTGACTTTTGAAACCCTAGCTTTCATAGATGCCTTAAAGGGAGTGTATGTAAGAAAGCCAGAAAGGGCTTTGACAATGAAATTCTTCCACAGGGATTCAAACTGGAGATGAATGTGGCCTGAACAACATGACAGCCATGGGCTAGGAAAGTTATGTATAAACACAGAGATACTTTGAAGCAAGAAGTTCCTGGACTTGGTGGGTAATTAAATATAAGCAGGAGGTGAGAGGGGAAAGGAGGCTGAGGATTTAAGCCTCATGAATCTGGAGAATACTTACACATGATAGACCTAGACCTAGAACGGAGACAGACTGAGGTTACATTCTGTCTCTGCTACCATTTTGCTGTGTAACCCTGGGCAAGCAACCTACTTATTCTGGGTCCTTTTGGTAAAAAGATGCTATTAGACAGTGATGGCTTCCCATTCTAAGAGCACTTGCTTATGATTTAATGTCAGGAAGGGCAGTAGTCAATAGGCAGAGAGGTGACTATGAGCTCGGGGTGGGTGTGTTGTGTTGAAGTTATGAAAACACAACTTGTGAGTGGAAGTTCAAAAGAGTATTAGA
>NW_007751828.1:4418-4668 GCF_000696425.1 Galeopterus variegatus | reverse complement strand
TCTCCTGAAAGCAACTATATGAATTTAGTATACTCAGCTACTTTAACAGCTTGGTAGTTATTAGGCAACCTCTAAAATATGACAGGCTGTCAGATGAGTAACACCAGAGAAGGACAATATGAGCCATAACTCTCAGAAGAAAACTAAGCCTGTGCTTCAGACCTGGCCACTAGTTGTCTATATCATCATCAAATGATGAACTTGCTGGGCATGTCCATTTCCCCATGAGTAAAAGAGATCTACTTATGCC
>NW_007751828.1:0-3935 GCF_000696425.1 Galeopterus variegatus | reverse complement strand
CATGTTTGACTTTAAAGTTCATTAATTTGACTTTTTAATTTTGAACCATTTCAAATATTTAAAGTACAAGGAATAATGTAACAAAACTACATTCAGATTTAATAAATACTGTTCTGTCATATTGGCTTCGAAATTTTTAAGACATAAAACATTCCATACATATCCATCCATCAATGGACACTTAGGTTGGTTCCATATCTTGGCTATTGTGAATAATTCTGCAGTGAACATTAAAGTGAAGCTATGTCTTCGAGACAGTGATTTTATTTCCTTTGGACATATACCTAGAAGTGGGATTACTAGATCACATGGATGAACTTAGAGGACATCATGCTAAGTAAAATAAGCCAGACGCAGAAAGACAAATACTGCATGACCTCACTTAACACTCGTATGTGGAAACTAAAAAGTCAAATATGTAGGAACAGAGAGTTAGAAGGGTGGTTACCAGGGGTTGGGGGGGTAGGAAAATGCGGCTGAATAATTCTGCAGTGAACATTAAAGTGAAGCTATGTCTTCGAGACAGTGATTTTATTTCCTTTGGATATATACCCAGAAGTGGGATTACTAGATCACATGGATGAACTTAGAGGACATTACGCTAAGTAAAATAAGCCAGACGCAGAGAGACAAATACTGCATGATCTCACTTACACTCGTATTTGGAAACTAAAAAAGTCAAATTCGTAGAAACAAAGAGTAGAAGAGTGATTACCAGGGGTTAGGGGGTAGGAAAATGCGGAGATGTTGGCCAGAGGGTACAAACTTTCAGTTATAAGATGAAAATAATCTAGAGACCTAATGTACAACATGGTGACTATAGTTTATAATACTGTGTTATATACTTGAAATTTGGTAAGAGAATAGATCTTAAATGTTCTCACTCCCCGCAAAAAGCAACTGTATGAGATGATGGACATTTAAATTAACTTAAATGTGGTAATTATGTATATCAAAACATGACATTGTACACCTTAAATATATACAATTTTGATCTGTCAGTCATACCTCATTAAAACATTCCAAACAGAAATGAGAAACTCGTATTCCACTATCATATGTCTTTCTTCTCTTTATGCCTCCAAAGTCACCAGTATCCTGAAGTTGGAGTGTTGCCTTCTCATCCATGTTTTCATGCCTTTACCATATATGTATGTATTCTCATCCAAAAAAATAAATACTATTTATATATGTTTCTATCGATAATATACAGTAACCCTGCCGGCTTTTCGTGTGTGTCTTCCTTCCAGGCATGCAGGTGGCTCTCCCCCACTCTGCTAAGTCATTCGCTGTATCTCAGTATACATTTTGTCAGCCTTAATGGTTCAAGATTACATATGTCTCCCAGCTTCATCAAAGATAGAGTTTGTGTTTCTGCTTACCGCTCTCTGTGTTGTTTTGGCTGCTTTCAAAAGGACAAGAGGAGTGTGAGAATTACTCTACCACCCTGAAACCAGGTATCTCTGATGTTTTTTCTGCACCTATTTTAAGGTGCATATGGCTTTTATTCTTTAGTCTTATAATAGGATGAATTAAAATAATAGGTTTTCCAAAGTTAAACCATCCTTGATTTCCTAGGATTAATCATACTTGGTCATGATATAGTTATTATTGTTCTTGCTGATGTGGTTGATGCTGCTTTCATTTTGCTGAATTGGTTTGTTTATGTACTAAGTTTTTCTCATCTGTATTCGAAAGTGAGATTGTTATTTTATAATTCTTATAAATATGATTCTTCTATTTTACTGTCCTTGCCTATTTTGATATCAACATTAATTAATATTTTCTACCTTTCTGTATATCTATGTATTGAGAAAAAATTGTCCAAAAACCACGTGTGCCTAATACTTTTGTGGGAAGATTTTTTTATTACTGATAAAATTTATTTAATGAACATGGATTTATTTATATTTTCTGTTTCTTCTGGATATAATTTTGGTCTTTTATAGTTTTTGAGAAAATTTCAAATTTCATCTTAATTTTCAAATTGACATAATATTGCTCTTATTATTTTCTTGTTTATAATCCTTTTTTAATTATACCTCTATGCCCCTTTCACCTTCAATGCTTTTATTTTTGCCTTCTTTTTCTTCTCTAGCCCAATATTGCCAGAGGATTGTCATATTGTTAGTCTAGAAAAACAGAGAAACAGAACTTTCTGTTGATCCAGAATGTTTTTACCAAAATAAGTAAACAAATAAAACCATGTTCCCATAAATAAAAAATGATAGAACAGGGGTTACTTCTGTTTCTAGAAAGAGGCTGTTGTCACCTTTGCAGACCAAATCAGAGCCCCCACCTACAGGTAATTTTCTCAAAAGCAGCATATCCAGCTCATTGTACTATCCCCCTTTCAAGACACAACAAAGCTCGTGATTTGGAATCAGATGCACCTGTGTTCAGGTGCTTTCCCTTCCTCGGTGGATGACTTTGAGCACATGGAAGGAAAGATGCCCGTCTTTGAAAGATTTCACAGATATTTTGGACTAAAGGGTCTGAATGAACAAGTGAGGGATGGTGCTTTCCCTTCCTCGGTGGATGACTTTGAGCACATGGAAGGAAAGATGCCCGTCTTTGAAAAATTTCACAGATATTTTGGACTAAAGGGTCTGAATGAACAAGTGAGGGATGGTGTGGGAAGGAGAGGGGGGACTTCAATTTGAATCCCTGCTTAATCACTCGTCAGCTGTTAGCCTTGAACATCCCTGAGTTTGTAAAAGTGAAATGAACATACTGATCTAGAGTTGTTGTGGGAATTAAGTTTGTGTGTGTGTTTAGCATAGTGCTTAACACAGAGAGAGCAAATATTCAAGAAGTCTTGCTGTTGCTACCGCTACAGGTATTATGAGCCTCATTTGGGTGAAGGCCTCAGCACAGGGCCAGCCAGGACTCAGAGTCCCCGTCCCTTCATTGCTCTCCTGGCTCAAGCCAGGGCAGGCCAGTCCTGGAAGGTCTAGGAGTGGTGCAAGCCTGATCCTGGGAGCTACCACAATTCACCCCAACAGCTGCTCCTAGCAAGTCATAAGCCCCGCATTTTTATAGCATAGAAAATGTGGGTTTGAAAATATAGATTCTCATAACCAGTGATTCCCAAATACTCTGTCAAAACTCTCAAAAGTAGAATTATACCCAGAGCTAATAAAATTATACCCTGAGTCCGCTTGTGTAACATGGTGGTGATTAAATTGGGCTCTTCAGGGCCGGCCCGGTGGTGCACTAGGTAGAGTGCGGCACTTGGGAGTGCTGGCGGCGCTCCCGCCGAGGGTTCGGATCCCATATAGAGACCGGTTCCCGCTCACTGGCTGAGCGCAGTGTGGGAGCAACACCGAGGTTTGCAATCCCATTACCGGTCACGAAAAAAGACAAAAAGGAAAAAAAAAATTGGGCTCTTCAAAGTCNACACAGATCATGAGGCAGCACAATGGTTAGAGCATGTGTGGTCTTTGCAATCAGAAAGAGCCCAGTAAATACCAGCTAAGTAAGTTTCTAGCTGTGTGAACCAGGGAAAGTCACTTAATGTTTTCAGACTCTGTTTCTTCATCTCTAAAATGGAGCAATTATTTGAGGATTTTAAAAATAATGAGATTAGAGGATATTAAGGAGATATGACTACTAAATGCACTGTGGTATTGGTATCCTGGATTAGATCGCAGAGGGAAAAAAAATTAGTGGGAAACTTGTGAAATCCAGTTTAGTTAATAATAACATACCTACATTAATTTCTTAGTTTCTACAAATGTACCTGGTCATGTAAGATGTTAACACTAAGGGAACCTAGATACAGAGTACACAGGAACTATCTGTACTATCTTTGAAATTTTTCAGTAAATCTGAAATTATTCCAAAATGAAAAGATTGTTTTAAAGTATAATGGATACAAAGTTCCTAGCATGGGGCCTGATATGTATAAGCACTTAATAAATTCTAACCAGTAT
>NW_007751827.1:8426-9128 GCF_000696425.1 Galeopterus variegatus | reverse complement strand
AGCACTTTGCTTCCTGTCAGCCTCCACTCTACATCTGAAAAACAGGGATAACACATTAAATCTTCTGAAGTTGTTATGAAGAACATGTTTGCTGGCATGCTGACACTTCTGCTGGCTCCTTCATGCAGAAGTTCCCAGGGTTCTGACACTTAACCTTCATGCCTCTGTGAGGCAAGAGACACAAAGCTAAACCTCCTGTCCTCCAGAGGTTTTCAGTGCATGGTGGGTGGGTGTGCAGGGTGGGAGGGTGACGGGGGAGTAGGATTTAAGATGAGTCTTTTATTAGGTAATGATCCTAATCTCTGTGCAGCTGACATTTTTGTTTTTTAAGATGCATGTCCTCTTAAGCTAACTCAGCTTTATTTTCCTGGCTTCTTTCCCTTGTACACAGAGAGTATCCCAAAATCAATTGTGACTTTTAGTGATGTGGAAGATACTGCCTGCTTGATGGCTTTCTGATCCAGGAGAGTTAGTCCTATTAAAAGAATCCATTAGATTAGTATTTTAACAGACCATTTTAAATTAAAGGGAAGAAAAGTTTTAGGAGTTCCCCTGAGTGGATACTTAAGTTCTTAGGAAACACATCTAAACTATGTGAAAGTCAATCTCAAATCAGGTTATTATTTATGAAAATATTTAGAAATCCTGTAATGTGATTGGATTCTCATATCAGTTGGGTAGAAGAGGAAAAAAGAGATGTGA
>NW_007751827.1:3742-4704 GCF_000696425.1 Galeopterus variegatus | reverse complement strand
GCCATCACCACCGCCACCACCATCACCATCACTATTATCACTATCATTATCATCAACATCATTCTTCTATAGCATAGCATTTAAGAGTGTAGCTTCTGGGGTCAAAATCTGTATTCAAATCTTTACTGGCTGGGTGATCTTGGGCAAGTTACATAATTTTTCTGTCTTTAGCTTCTCATCTGTAAAATGGGTACACTAATAATATCTATAATTTATAATATTTTAATTATAAATATTTAAAGATATGATAGATAACAGTGTTTGAAAAAGAGCCTGTTCCATTGTGTGAGCTCAGTAAATATTAGCTATGGCTATTATTTTATCTTTTCTGTCATGCTCTACAATTCTTGAGGGCAAGATCCATGTGATCCATCTGTGCATCTATTGCAGGAATGGATGCTTAGCATATAGCAGATTCTCAGGAAGCTAAACGAATACTTAATTCAAGGTTATATGAATAAATAAATGGATGGATGGTTGGATGGATGGGTGAGAAGTATAGTGAAAGATAGGCAAGACATAATATAGCACACAGTAAGTTTTAAACAAAGGTTTTCTCTTTTAGACGTTTTCAACTTTTAAGGCTGATAATAAGAACAGTAGAAGTTCGGGAAGCGTAGGGAGCACAGAGATGAAGAGGTATATTGACTAGTTCTTCCTCCTCTCCATTGGGGAACTGCTAGGAAACTATAGTAACAGTCCTCTGTGTACAGGCTGGACCTTGCTCACATTGCAAACATCTGAAAAGATTTTCTCAGAGGTGAACGCTTATTAAAGATCTGCACAAGCATGCCTTTTAGAGTAACTTTTGGACAGAAAAATGGAAACTCAAGAAGCTTTAAAGAATTACTTAAGGTCAAAGAGTGGTGGGAAGTGGATAAATGTGCTTGAGTGAAGACTGGTATTTTTTTTTTTTCCTTTTTGTCTTTTTTCATGTCCGGCAACGGATCGCAACCCTCAGT
>NW_007751827.1:2871-3720 GCF_000696425.1 Galeopterus variegatus | reverse complement strand
TGGTTTGGACAGATGTCTATTTCCAGTATGGTAGCAGTTGATTAAATTCTAGAATAGTAAACAAAACATACATTTGCAAAGCTACTCTTGCTCTCTATTCCTGTTTCTAGAAACATCTTTGCCACGAGCACTGGAAGCATTCTCGTTTATTGGGTCCCCAAAGGTACAAAGAAACTTTTAGTTGCAGGTGCCTAGCAACTGTAGAGACTCTACAAATATTTGTTGAATTGATGAATGAGTGTGCCTTATATGTAAGAATGGGATACTGTTCAGGAATTTCTATGGGTTATCTTTTTGCTTCCTGAGTGCATTGCATGTCAGAGTTCAGATAATACATGGCAGAGTTTAAAGGACAGAGAGTCTCTCCTCTCACACCTGGTACCTGGTTGTACAATGTAGATTTCAAAGAAGGGGACTTAAAACATGAATATTATAAAAATGTGCAAAGAACAAAATAGTAAATAGTAATGATATATTAGAATCTAACTGTGCTTAGATACTATTGTGAGTATTGTACTAGTATCTAAGGAAGGAGCCATTCCCTGGTCCCTGTGTACTTATCAAGCCTGCTTTGTGCTTGTGCACTAGGTATTGAGGGAGGTGCTAACCTCCTGGAGAGAGTGCTGGTGCCCCACTGTGGTGGGGGTGGGGCACTGCCACTAATGAGCACTTTGCTTCCTGTCAGCCTCCACTCTACATCTGAAAAACAGGGATAACACATTAAATATTCTGAAGTTGTTATGAAGAACATGTTTGCTGGCATGCTGACACTTCTGCTGGCTCCTTCATGCAGAAGTTCCCAGGGTTCTGACACTTAACCTTCATGCCTCTGTGAGGCAAGAGACACAA
>NW_007751827.1:0-2541 GCF_000696425.1 Galeopterus variegatus | reverse complement strand
AGCACTTTGCTTCCTGTCAGCCTCCACTCTACATCTGAAAAACAGGGATAACACATTAAATATTCTGAAGTTGTTATGAAGAACATGTTTGCTGGCATGCTGACACTTCTGCTGGCTCCTTCATGCAGAAGTTCCCAGGGTTCTGACACTTAACCTTCATGCCTCTGTGAGGCAAGAGACACAAAGCTAAACCTCCTGTCCTCCAGAGGTTTTCAGTGCATGGTGGGTGGGTGTGCAGGGTGGGAGGGGGACGGGGGAGTAGGATTTAAGATGAGTCTTTTATTAGGTAATGATCCTAATCTCTGTGCAGGTGCCATTTTTGTTTTTTAAGATGCATGTCCTCTTAAGCTAACTCAGCTTTATTTTCCTGGCTTCTTTCCCTTGTACACAGAGAGTATCCCAAAATCAATTGTGACTTTTAGTGATGTGGAAGATACTGCCTGCTTGATGGCTTTCTGATCCAGGAGAGTTAGTCCTATTAAAAGAATCCATTAGATTAGTATTTTAACAGACCATTTTAAATTAAAGGGAAGAAAAGTTTTAGGAGTTTCCCTGAGTGGATACTTAAGTTCTTAGGAAACACATCTAAACTATGTGAAAGTCAATCTCAAATCAGGTGGTTATTTATGAAAATATTTAGGAATCCTGTAATGTGATTGGATTCTCATATCAGTTGGGTAGAAGAGGAAAAAAGAGATGTGAGATCCCAAAATATGAACCAGGGATCACTGGAGGGAAACATTTCATGTGAAACTTGTGAATGTTCACGTCTATCCTACAACTGACCCAACCATGAGAGAGGCCTTTTCCCTAAGGTGTGAGAGCTGTTGATTTCTGGTTAGATCACACATTTATACATCAAATATATACTAGTGGGTATTTGCTGTGTTCCAGGCACTATGCTAGTAGCTAAGGATAAAAGAGTGAGTCAGACAGACAGACTGCCTTCACCTTCATGAGATTTTTAGTGGGAGAAAAGTAAAATGTTAAGAGCTGAGAAGCAAAGGTATGGGGGATATCAAAGGACATTAAAGGTGACTGATTAGTCCAGAAAGGCGGGGGGCAGGTGAAACTTCCTTGAGTCAGTTACCTTTGAGCTGAGACCCCAAGAGTACAGTCATGGGTACAGTCATGGATGGTGCAGGCACTTTCAGGGCCTGAGCCCCCAGGTGTAGCACCTGAAGAAATGGCTCAGCCAAGTCAGTGTCGGCATAAGGCATAATTTAACTCCTTCTTATTTGCTTTAGGGAAAACACAAAAAGAGTGTGTTTAAAACTGAGTCCGTCATCTTCCATTTACAAGAAGAAATAAAAGGGCATTTTTCCCTAAATGTGTGAAAAAGTTCATAACCTTTAACTTCGGGAGCATAGATTTATGAAATTAAAGTGATAACTTGAGTCTGTAATCTCTACAGTTTCTATGGGCGGTAAGGCCGCAGGGGTGTAAGATCTGTCATTCATGCTCTTGTTCATGATGCACGATCATTATTAAAAGCATTGCGTGACGCAAACACCTAGACAGTGCCCTTGCCCTACTGCTGTTTCATTAAACTTGTAGAATTGGCCTGATTTGCTTACTACAAGTAAAACTTTATTCTGCTATGAATTTTTTGAACAATCCCTCACGTATTCTCCACTGTTCTACTTTGAATCACCTGAGAAAGTAACCTGCTGTTGATGGGCAACCAGCCACGGAGAGGAGGGGGAGATGGCAGCAGTGCTGGCCTGGAACATCATGGTTCATGGTCAGTGTGGTTCATCCAGGCCTGGGCTGAATTCCTTCCAGACACTTATTTGATTTGCAAACTTAGGTATGTCTGTTTGCTTGTTTGCTTCTAAACATTTCTGCATCTATTTTTCTTCACTTATAAAATGGATCCAAGAATGTCTGTGTCTTTTGTTGGGTTTTGTGATGATTAACAAAATGTACAAGTAAAGTGGCACAGAGAGCCTGCCACGTGGGGATTCTCAACCAAGGGGAAAAAAAAGAAAGAAAGAAAAGCTATCTAGCTAACTGCTGCTCCTTTCTCAGGGTATGCAAGGCACATACTATAATAAAAGTTTCCAGTGAGTTTCCAGGGGAATCTTTACATTAAATCCTGTTGCACTTTAAAAAAAAAAACAGGTGCAAAAATATTAATCAAAGTGCTCCGTCATCTCTCAGAATCCTTTTGCCATTTCAGCCTGGGCTTGCCCCTGTATTCCTTTCAAGGTCTAAAGATGTTCCTGACTTGCTTCTATTCACATGGAGGATTTTCTCCTGTATCCTCTGCTGACATCTCATGGATTCTCTATGTTAGAACTTTGAAAAAAAAATCTGCTGTGAATGTCGAACTGCCTGGTGTGTTTGTTTAACAGCAGGAGGCATGTTTTGACACATTAAAACAAAACCAAACAAAAAACCAGAAGGATTTCATTTCATAAACACGAGGGGAAATTTGTTACAGTCAACCGAGTGGCAACTTGTCTACTTTTTCGTCTGTGTCAGTTTCCGGTGATAGACGTGCTGGGAGGTAAGTTTGCAACCAGTGAAGAAAACAAC
>NW_007751826.1:6575-9128 GCF_000696425.1 Galeopterus variegatus | reverse complement strand
TGGAGAACTTGAGAGAGCTAAAATTTATAAGGAAATCTTGTTATTGCAGCAACATAAAACATCCTTACAACTTATCTGAGATAACGATTTGAAATTTATCTGACAAGAGCATATAATTTAACCTCATTCCCTTTGCTAGACAAAATTATTTCTTGAGTCAAACTAATAAGATCTGTGGAATAAGTTGCTGAAATACAACTCCCAGATATGCATTAGAGAACAGACAAGTCTTACTGCTGCAGCAGTTTGCATTTTTAAAGAATCAGAACTGACTTTGATAACAATGGTGGTTATTTGACATTTACCAAACAAAGTACCATCACCGACAAAAACCAAATGATCAATTGCTCCAAACCAAATACAATTAGACAAAAGCTCCTTGAAATATTTCTGATGTCTGATTTTGTCATGGAGGACAGTAAGATACAAGTATATGGTGCATTTTAGCTACAGTACATCTTGAAAGTCTCAATTATTAAAGTCTCTGTAAATCAGAGTACTCATAACTGTGGAAATAAGGAAAAATGAAGACAGCTTCTTAGCTAACTTATATGGGATCTATCAAGAGGTAAATTAGTTGAGGTTTCTAATTATTTTGCAGACAAGCAGGGCATAGACTGTTCTGAATTTTGAAGCCTAGGTATCTCTTTCCCAAACTCCATAATCATTAAGTTAGCAATTTGTTAATTTTCACCTTCCAATCACATCATGATTCCAGATTTAAAGAGTGACTTGAATGTTTCAGACAAATATCAAGTTTGGGGCTGCATTTTTAGTTCAAAATTGTTGAGACAGACATTTCCAACGACTCAGCATTAAACAGCCTGAGTTTTACCTATGATAACTTCATGTATGTATCAGTATTTCATTCCTTTTTATGGTGAAATATTCCAGTGTGTGTGTGAGTATGATATATATCATATATATAAGTATATAAATATATATATATTTATCTGCTCCTTAGATAATAAATATTCGGGTGTATCCAATTTTTGGCTGTGATGCTATGCCTATAAATATTGATGTACAACTTTTGTTTCCAATTCTTTTTGGTATATAGCTAAGAATAAAATTGCTGGCTCATATTTATGGACTACTCTATGCTTAAATTTTTGATGTCTGACAAAAGATTTCCAAAGTAGCTACCACATTACACACCCACCAGTATTGAATGAGGGTTCCATTTTGCCACATCCTCACCACTACTTATTTTTTGATTATTTTTATTATAGTCATCTTATTGTGTGTAAACATTGTAATTTTGGTTTGCTTTTCCCCAGTAAGGATGTTGACCATCTTTTCATGTACTTATTGGCCATTTGAATATATTCTTTGGAGAAATGTTTATTCAAACAGCATGACTGTGTGTGTGTGTATGTGTATGTGCGTGTGTGTGTGTGTGTATTTTTACCTTTGGTTATTTGTCTTTAGTATTGGCTTATTTGTTGAGGTATAAGCATTCTTTATATATTCTGGATACTAGAAACTTAGATACATGACTTGCAAATATTTTCTCACATTCTAGGAGGTGAATTTTCACTTTCTTCACAGTGCCCTTTGATGCACTAAAGTTTTAAATGTTGATGAAATCCTATTTTTTTTGGTTGCTGTGCTTTTGATATCATATCTAAAAATCTGTTTCCTAACCCAAGACAATGAAGATTTATACCAATGTTTTCTTCTAAGAATATATAGTTGTAGCTCTTTCATTTTAGGTCTTCTATCCATTTTGAGTTAATTTTTGTATATGGTGTAAGGTAAGGGTTTGAGTTTATTTTTTTACATGTAGGTATTCAGTTGCCATCCCACTCACTGTTAAAAATACTATTCTTTCCCCTAGTAAATTTTCTTTGTACCCTTATTGAAAATCAATTGACCACAGAAGTATGCCATATTTTTGGACTAGTCTATTGACGATTTGTCTATTAACATAGTACTTCATTGTCTTGATTATTGTCTAGCCTTGTTATAAGTTTTGAAATTGGGGAGTGTGAGCCCACCAACTTGTTTCTCTTTTGCAAGATTGTTTGGCTATTCAGGGTCCCTCGCAGTTCCTGAAGAATTTTACGATAATCTTGTCCTGTACTATACAGAAAAGGGATTTGGTGTTTTTGTAGATATTGCATTGAATTTGGATGGTATTGCCATCCTAACAATAATACATCTTCCAATTCATTTATTTTTTATAACAAAGCTTTTATTTATTTTTTATTGAAATATAATTTCTTATACATATTTGTAGAGTACAGAGCTGAATATCAATATCTGTATACAATGTGTGATGATCATATCAGGGTAATTAGCATATTCATCATTACAAAACAACCATTCTTTGTGTTTATTAACCAATTTCTTGCTACTCCCCCTTCCCACCTCTAGAAACCACAGTTTCGTTCTTTCCTTCTGAAAATTCAATGTATTATTGTGATTGCTGTTTCTCTTCCTTCCTTATTTCCTTCTTTCTTCATTTATTTATATTTTACCTCTCACTTATGAGTGAGGACATGCAGTATTTCTCTTCCTGTGCCTGAGTAGTTTCACTTAACATAATTT
>NW_007751826.1:0-1400 GCF_000696425.1 Galeopterus variegatus | reverse complement strand
GGTCTAGTGTCCTTTTATTTCAGCCTGAAAGACTTCCATTAGTATTTCTTGTGCTGAAAGCCTGCTAGTGACAAACTCTCTCAGTTTTGTTCTCTGGAAGAGTCTTAATTTCTCCTTAATTTTTGAAGAATAGTTTTACAAGTTAAGGGATTCTCAGTTGACAGATTTGTTTCTAAGTACTTTAAACATGTCTTCCCACTGTGTTCTGGTCATCGCTGTTTCTGATAAAAAGCTGTTAATGTCATGGAGGATTCCTCGTACATTATGAGTTGTTTCTCTTTTGCTGCTCTCAAAATCCTTTATTTGTTTTGCTTTTTCACAAATTTGATTATGATGTGTCTAATTATAGATTCCTTTGACTTTATCCTTGTAGGGCTAGGGCTAAGCTCAGGAGCTCACAGACCCCTCTAGCCCATTCACAAACCCTTCACATGCAGATCTATGAGCTAGGTAACTGGCAAAAAGGTCCTTGGAACCTTGGTTGAAGTAGGAATAGTCTTTATTCAACACACACATGTCTAGGAGCTAGGCAGTACAAAGAGAAACTCAGACACTCAACCACTACTGGAAAAGTCCAAAGAAAAACTGAGCAGTTGCCAACAGAATAAACATGCTCTATTTTTAGATGCAAGCTCTCTGCAGCCAGCCTACTTCACAAACTGAAGAACACACAATAGCAACAAAACTGAAAAGATACATTGGTGCACGTGTGCACTAACCCTACCCACACACAACTTGTTTACAAGAAATGTGCTGCTCGACCCCCAATCAGACTGGAACTGAGGGAGCCTGACTAAATTATCCTATTTTCCCCACAATTCTACTTGAAGTTTGTTGAGTATCTTGGATGTTAAATAATATTCATCATATTTGGGAATATTTGGACTATTAATTCTTCAAATGTTCTTTATGCTTCTTTATTTCTCTTTATCATTTGGGACTCTAAATAATGTGTCTTGGCATGCCTGATAGTGTCCCACAGGTCTCTGAGACCTTACTCATTTTTCTTCTTCTTTTTATTTTTTTTATTTCCTCCTCAGACTGAATAATCTCCATTGACCTACTTTCAAGTTTGCTGATTTTTGTCTTTTACCCACTCAAATCTGCAGGTGAAACCTTCTAATGATTTATTTTTAATTTTCTTATTTCATTTGTTGCCATTTTAAGTTCTAGAATTTCTATTGGATCATTTTTATCATTTCTATTCATTCATTTGTATCATTTCTATTCAGTCTATTCTCATATTAATATTTTATATTTTGTGAGTCAGTTTTCTTATATTTTCTTTTATGACTTTATACATAGTTTCCTTACCTCTCTGAACATATTTAAAATTCTGGTTTATGGTATTTGTCTAATCAATCTATGCTTCCTAAAGGAGAGTTTTTATTGATTTTTTT
>NW_007751825.1:2472-9128 GCF_000696425.1 Galeopterus variegatus | reverse complement strand
ATTTCCTTTTCAGATAATTTGTTGTTAGTGTATTGAAATGCTGACATTTGTAAGTTGATTTTGTATCTTGCAACTTTACTGAATCTGTTTACCTGGGTTTTTTTTGTTTGTTTGTTTGTTTTTTCCTTTTTGTCTTTTTTTTTACTGACCGGTAATGGGATCGCAACCCTCGGTGTCGCGCCCGTACCGGGGACCAGCAACGGGATCTCAACCCTCGGTGTCGTGCCCACACCGCGCTCAGCCAGTGAGCAGGAACCGGTCTCCACATGGGATCCGAACCCTCAGCGGGAGCGCTGCTGGGCTCCCAAGTGGCGCACTCTCCAGTGCGCCACCGGCCGGCCCCTGTTTACCTGTTTTAACAATTTTTTGATAGAGTCTTTAGGGTTTTATGTACCTATAAGATCATGTAGTCAACAAACAGAGATAATTTCACTTCTTCCTTTTCTATTTGGATGCCTTTTATTTCTTTTTCTTGCCTAATTTCTCTGGGTAAAACCTCTGGTACTATGTTGAACAGAAGTGGTGGAAATGGGCATCCTTGCCTTGTTCTAGATTTAGAGGAAAATCCTACTTTTCACCATTCAGTGGGATGCTAGCTGACTCCAACCAGCTAGCTTTTAATTGTTTCTCATCAATTTCCTGTCTTCCCTCTATATTCAGAACAAATTCTCTGGTTATATTATAACTGTAGGACAACTATATATCCTTGTTTATAGTCCCTTTTGTTTTTCCTTCTCTCATTGGTCTTTCTCTTTCTTTTACTTTGTTAGCAAAACACAATCCTAGTTAAATCTAACACATTGTGTAAGTGAATTAGGCTTCAGAAAAATAGAAAATTATGCAAAATAATCCTTTTAAATTCATGATCACTAACCCCAAGTGGATCTAAAATGCAGCCCCCAAGTTACATATTATCCTATAGTACAGTCTACATCCCACATTTTCTATTCTTACTCTCAGCTGACGACCTTGATTTCTGTATATGAAAAAAAGCTGCAATAAAAAAGGCCTTCAGAAATTTCACAAGCTCAAAACTCTTTATTGGCTTACCTGCAAGCTATTATGTCCATATATTCTGCCTTCTCTCCTGTTACAATTATCCACAATCCTAGGCCAACCTCTCCATGTATGTGCTTTGAATCACACATTACACGTTATTACCTATTCAAACATCATGTCCAGAAAATTTTCCCTCATCTTCCATTATCAACATGGCCATCAGAATAACAACATGCGATTATTTCTTCCATATTAACACAAATCCTTCTCTTCACATTACACCTTTTCCTGATATCACAATTTTCCTCTATGCTCTCACCTAACTGTATTATAATTCTCTGATACACATACAAAATCAGAGCTCTTCTTACTTATATCACTAGTATGTAGCACACTGTCTGGTACACTAGGTAATGCTCAATAAATATTTGTTAGAAGAATAAATGAATGAGTAAATTAATGATATGGGTTTCTTAAGTCAATTAGACTTGGCAATTATACATCCAAATTAGTGTTTCTGATTTGTATATAGAATTATTAAGAAGGTTTAATAGTTTGAGGGTAAAAATGAGGTCGCCTTATCAAATAGGACTTCATCCTTCTGTAGCTCAATAGCCTCATCCTATAAAACTGTGTGGCACACATGAGTGAGAGATATACTATTATCATGTTAAGCCATTAGACTTCCATTGTTTATCTAATCAGTATCTAGCATTAATCTAGTTGATAAACTTACTAATAAATATTTTGGGGCTTCTGGTCAAGATAGTAGAGTAGAAGGTTCCTAGCATCACTTTCTCCCACAAATCAACCAATTTGCAACTATTAAAAAGCAACAACAGGAGGCTCAAGAGCCATGGCAGAACAGGCAGGAGCCATGTGCCACGTGCACCACGTGCACCACGTGACCCCCAACCCAGGCCAGTGCCTGCTGCCCAGAGAAGCCTGAGAGCTGCCGGGCCCACATGCCCTGAACTAGCTGTGCCAGAACAAGCAGGTGCCATGGGAACCCCAGCCCAGGCTAGTTCCCGCTGACCAAAATTGGCAGTCCCTTCAAGATCCAGGCCAGACATCAGGGTGGAATGAATGAATGAACCATGATACCTCCTGCCACAATGACTAAACACAAAAGGAAAGATACCAGAAATATGAAAAATCAAGAAAGTACATCACCACCAAAGGAAAATAATAACTCTAAAGCTCTAGAACCTATAGAACAGGAAGTCCTTGAAATGACTGACAAGGAATTTAGAGAACAATTCTAAGGAAACTAAATGAGATACAAGAAAACTCAGTTAAGACAACACAGTGAAATGGGAAAAGGATACAGGATCTGAAAGAATAAATGTACAAAGAAATCAGTGCCCTGAAAAAGAATGTAGCAGAGCTTGTAGAGCTGAAGGATTTATTCAAAAAAATAAAAAACACAAATGAGAGTCTAACCAGTTGGCTAGAACAAGCAGAAGAGAGAATTTCTAGCCTTGAAGACAGGCTGTTTGAATTAACTCAGGCAGACCAGAAAAAAGAGTTTTAAAAATTGAAGAGAATTTAGGAGAGATACCAGACAACATTAAGCACTCAAATATCCAAACCATGGGTATTCCAGAAGGGGAGGAAAAATGAAATGGCATTGAAAACATATTTAATGAAACAGTAGCAGAAAACTTCCCAGGTATAGAGAAAGTCACATTCAGGAGGCCCACAGATCTCAAAACATATTCAACCCCAAAAGGTACTCTCCAAGACATGTTGTACTCAAACTGGCAAAACTCAAAGACAAAGAGAGAATCTTAAAAGCTGCAAGAGAGAAGCAGCAAGTCATCTATAAGGGAGTCCCAATGAGACTAACATCAGACTTTTCACTGAAAACTCTAAAAGCCAGAAAAGAATGGGAAGATATATTCAAAATACTAAAGGACAAAAATTGCCAGCCAAGAATACTTCACCCAGCAAGGCTATCCTTCCAAACTGAAGGACAAATAGTATATTTCTCAGACAAACAAAGCAGAGGGAGTTCACTACCACACGACCAGCCTTACAAGAAATTCTCAAGGAAGTACTGGGTTTGATACCTGAAAAACAACCATCACTGCATGAATACTCAAGAAAGAACAAAAACTACCAGTAAAGCAAAAATCCTAAGAATAAAGAGAAAAAATAGTTTATCTACCACCCTAAGAAACCAACAAATACAGAAGACAAACAGAAAATCAGAAAGAAAGGAACAAAAGATAGTTAAGACCACTAAACGAAAATCAATAAAATGCTAAGAGTAAATCAACACCTTTCAATAATAACTCTAAATGTAAGGGGATTAAATTTCCCACTCAAAAGACACAGATTGACTGACTGGATTAAAAAGGTGGACCCAACAATATTCTGCCTTCAAGAGACTCACCTCACCTGTAAAGACACACATAGACTAAGAGTGAAAGGATGGAAAAAGATATACCATGCAAATAGAAATGGAAAACGAACTTGAGTAGCTATTCTTATATCAGATAAAATAGACTCTAAAGCAAAAACCATAAAAAATAGGTAAAGAAGGTCACTATATAATGATAAAAGGATCTATCCATCAAGAAGACACAACAATCATAACTATGCACACTCCCAATGTTGGAGCAGCCATATTTATAAAGCAAACATTATTAGATCTAAAGAATGAGATAGACACTAACACTATAATAGCAGGGGACCTGAACACCCCACTCTCAACATTGGACAGATCATCTAGGCAAAAATTCAATACAGAAACACAAGATCTAAACAACACTTTAGACCAATTGGACTTGGCAGATATCTACAGAAAATTCTATCCAACAACCTCAGAATATTCATTCTTCTCATCAGCTCATGGGACATTATCTAGGGTAGACCACATGTTAGGTCACAAAACAAGTCTTGACAAATACAAAAAAAATTGGAATTATTTTATGTATTTTTTCAGATCACAATGGATTAAAATTAGAAATCAATAACAAATGAAACTCTGGAAACTATATAAACACATGGACATTAAACGACATTCTACTTAATGGTATATGGGTCCAAGGAGAAATTAAACAGAAAATCAAAAAATTTCTTGAAATAATGACACATCATATCAAAACCTGTGGCATACTGGAAAAGCCGTTCTAAGGGGGAAATTTATTGTGTTAAATGCTTACTTCGGAAGAATGAAAAGATGGCAAGTGAACAACCTAACACTTCACCTTAAAGAACTAAAAAAACAAGAATAATCAAAACCCAAAGTTAGTAGATGGAAAGAAATAATTAAGATCAAAGCAGAACTAAATGAAATAGAAACACCAAAAATGATACAAAAGATCATTGACACAAAAAGTTGTTTTTTTGAAAAGATAAATAAAATTGGCAAAATTTTAGCAAAGCTAACTAAGAACAGAAGAGAGAAGACCCAAATAACAAAAATTAGAAATGAAAAAGGTGATATTACAACTGATACTTTGGAAATACAAGGAATCATTAGAGACTACTATAAGTAACTATACTATAAATAACTATATGCCAACAAATTTGAAAATCTGGAGGAAATGGATAAATTTCTGGACACATACAAACTACCAAAACTGAACCAAGAAAATACAGAAAATCTGAACAGACCAATAAAAGAGGTTGAAGTTGTTATCAGAAGGCTCCCAACAAAGAAAAGCCCAGGACTGTACGGGTTCCCTCCAGAGTTCTACCAAACCTTCAGAGAGGAACTGATACCTATTCTCTACAAACTGTTCGAAAAGATTGAAACAGAAGCCATTCACCCAAACTCATTCTATGAGGCAAACATCACCCTGATACCAAAACCAGACAAAGATACATCAAAAATAGAAAAATACAGGCCAATATCCTCGATGAATAAAGATGCACAAATCCTCAATAAAATGGTAGCTATCAAAATACAGCAACACATACACAAAATTATACACCATGATCAAATGGGATTCATCCCAGGGATGCGAGGTTGGTTCAACATATACAAATCAATAAATGTGATACATCACACCAATAGAAGCAAAGACAAAAACTGTATGATCATCTCTATAGACTTTGAAAAAGCATTTGACAAAATTCAACATTTGTTCATGATAAAGACGCTCTACAAGTTAGGTATAGATGGAAAGTATCTCAACACAATTAAAGTCATACATGATAAGCCCACTGTCGATATCATCCTGACTGGGGAAATATTAAAGCTTTTCCCTTAAGAACAGAAACTAGACCAGGATGCCCTCTCTCACCAATCCTATTCATCATAATGTTGGAAGTACTAGACAGAGCAATCAGAGAAGAGAAGGAAATAAATGGCATCCAGATTGGAAAAGATGAAGTCAAACTCTCCCTGTTTGCAGATGTTATAATCCTGTATATTGAACAGCCCAAAGCCTCTACAAAAAAACTCTTAGCATTGATAAATGATTTTAGCAAAGTTACAGGATTCAAAGTCAACACATAAAAATCAGTAGCATTTCTATACTCCAACAGTGAACATGCAGAAAAAGAAATCAAGAAAGTTAGCCCGTTTAAAATAGGCACCAAAAAATAAAATACTTAGGAATAAAGTCAATCAAGGATGTGAAAAAACTCTACAAAGAGCACTACAAACCACTGTTGAGAGAAATTAAAGAGGTCACAAGAAGATGGAAAGATATCCCATGTTCTTGGATGGAAAGAATTATCTTTGTGAAAATGTCCATACTACCCAAAGTGATCTACAGATTTGATGCAATCCCCATCAAAATTCCAATGACATTTTTCTCAGAAATGGAAAAAAACTATCCAGACATTTATATGTAGTAACAAAAGCCCACACATAGTCAAAGCAATCCTGAGCAAAAAATAAATAAATAAATAAAGCTGGAGGCATAATACTACCTGACTTTAGACTGTGTTACAAAGATATCATAACCAAAACATCATGGTACTGGCATAAAAAACAGACACACAGATCAATGGAATAGAATAGAGAACCCAGAGATTAACCCATAAACCTACAGCCATCTGATCTTTGACAAAGGCACCAAGTCTACACACTGGGGAAGAGACTGACTCCTCAGCAAACTGTGCTGGGAAAACTGGATGTTCATATATAGGAGAATGAAACTAGACCCATACCTCTCACCATATACCAAAGTCAACTCAAAATGGATTAAAGAATTAAATATACATACTGAAAAATAAAACCCCTTAAAGAAAACATAGGGGAAACACTCCAGGAAGTAGGAGTGAGTATAGACTTATAAATAGGACCCCAAAAGCACAGGCAACTAAAGGAAAAATAAACAAATGGGATTATATCAAACTAAAAAGCTTCTGCACAGTAAATGAAACAATGAACAGAGTTAAAAGACAACCAACAGAGTGGGAGAAAATATTTGCAAAATATATATCTCACAAAGGATATATATCCAGAATATATAAGGTACTCAAACAACTTTACAGCAAAAAACCAAAAAAAACAATTAAAAAATGGGCAAAGGAGCTGTTTAGGCATTTCTCAAAGGAAGATATATGGATGGCCAACAGACACATGAAAAAATGCTCAACATCATTCAGCATCTGGGAAATGCAAATCAAAACCACTTTGAGATACTATCTCACTCCAGTTAAGAGGGCTAATATCCAAAAGACTGAGTACAATA
>NW_007751825.1:0-779 GCF_000696425.1 Galeopterus variegatus | reverse complement strand
AAAAAAAAAAAAAAAACATGTAAAAAGAAATTGGAAGGATTATTCTTTTTACTCACCGTAAGACTAAAAATATACTAAATGCCATTACTTAATATTAAAATGTCAAGATAGCAAAGATAATTACTAGGACATGAGAGCCCAGATAGCACAGGAGTTAAAGGTACCTGTTTTAGCCTCACCTTAACCTAGGTTTACCTGCTAGGTGGCATTGAACAAGTCACTTGTCCATCTAAACTTCTACTTCCAAATCAGTAAAACAGGAATAATAACTACCTCATAATATTTTTGTGCTGACTAAATGAAATAATGCATATATAAACCCTTAGCACTCTGAAAAATCTTCCAATTTTCGCCCTTCTAGAACTCAGGCTTTTTACTAATTCATAATAATTATTTTCTTCAAATTTCCAAAGATTAGTCACTAGCATGAAAAACACCTTTAGAAAAAGAATGTCGTTAAGTAGAATACTATTTTCTTTCATTTTCTGAATATTAGTTTTCAGAATTTGTTTATTCTTTCTAGAAACAGCCCATTGATTACCATTGCTAAAGAAAGCAGTGTGGTGTAGGTCTTCCAAAGATAACAGTTAAAGTAAATAGGAAGAATCACTTTATTATGCATTTCTTTAAAATTACCTTCTAGGTTTTTGTGATTGGCTTCTTATGGGTTGTTGTGCAAACCAATACTTCAGTGACTCACTATTAAGTCATCAGGGATGCTTGCATGTTTTGGAAACTTTTAATTCTTATTTTGGAGAAACAATATTGAAAGTAAAGTT
>NW_007751824.1:8493-9128 GCF_000696425.1 Galeopterus variegatus | reverse complement strand
TCTTTGAAGTTTTCTGTGAATCTAAAATAATTTCAAAATAAAAAGTTTAAGCACACACACAGAGCAAAGAGCAACACGGTAGATACAAGAATGGACTCTTGTGCCATACTGTCTGGGGTTGAATCTCAGCTCTACCACCTGTTGGCTGCTAGACTTTGTGATTGTATCTTCATCCACAAAGAAGAGATGATAAGTTCATATGATTGTGAGGAGGATGAAGTGATTTAAAACAAGTAAGATTATTAGGACAGTGTCTAATACATATGAAGCCCTCAATTAAAGCTAACTACTAGTTGTAGTGGTGATATCACTCAGCAAGAAGAAAATGTAATGGGGTAAGAAAAACAATGATAGTAAATTCATAAAATATGTAAACAAATTTAATCAACTGAGAAAATAATCAATTTTTGCATTTAAAATGATTTTTTTAAAACTTATAGTTTAAATAAAAGGCTCAGGGAGGGTATTGTCAGGAAGATAGAAACATTGAATAAGAAATAGGTGTATTAAAAATTTTAAATAGCCTCTAAAATAAAACATTTTATATTTTCCAAACCAGGCAAGAGGAGAAAAGAGACCAGATCACAGAACACTGTGAAAAAAAAAAAAAAAAAAGGAATAGTAAAGGGAAAACA
>NW_007751824.1:1659-3134 GCF_000696425.1 Galeopterus variegatus | reverse complement strand
TGACAGGCCAGCTAGCTCAGCTGGTTAGAGCATGGTGTTGTAACACCAAGGTCAAGGGTTCGGATCCCTGTACCAGTCAGCCACAAAAAACAAAAACAAACAAACAAAACCCCAGACAGAAGGAGAGAGTGCCTCCCCTCCTGTACCTCCTCCTCACCTCTGGAGGCCTTCTTCTGGAGTCTCCCTACATACACCCTTTCACTCTCTGCCTCTGAGCCTTTGCCTGGGCTGTGCCCTCCGCTGGAAAGACCTCCCCTCCATCCCCACCCAAGACTTTCCCTTGAGAGTGGAAAGCCCGTATCACTCTTCTTGCAGTCTGCATTTTTCCTTCTTAACTCACAACACAATTACAATAAAATCCACATCTATGCAGTCATTTCTGTAATGTCTGCTCACCTACCAGACTGTATACTTCCAAAGGGCGGGGGCTGCACCTGCTCAGCCGCTACTGCTTTTCCAGAGCAGGGCTTCTCAAACCCTCAGCACAATGTACGTCTTGGGCCGGATGATTTATCGTGGGGGCTGTCCTGTGCATCTCGGCTGTTTAGCAGCATCCCTGGCCTCTACCCCTAAATGCCAGTAGCATCTCCCCAGTTGAGACAACCAAAAATGCCTCCAGACATGGCACAAATGTCCTCTGAAGGACAAAATTGCCCAATTGAGAAGCACTGCTCCCTGGCCTAGCATAGTGCCCCCTGGAATGAGTGAATGCATGACTCTTCCCCCTCTAATATAACAGATACTTTCACTTTACCTCTGATCATCATCATGTACAAATTTTATTTTCCCTATCAGACTAGAAGCTTCTAGAAGACAGGCCCATGTGAGCTCAGCTGTATATCAATGCTGATGCCCATAACCATTCGCTGAAGGAATAATTATCAAAGTGTCAGAAAACACCAAGCTGAAACCCAGTTCTGGTTTCCCCCCCTTGCCCACCCAAGCCTGGACTTCTGGGTGCCTATGCTATAGTAGCTGAGCTTCTCTGGGCCCCTGTGTCTCTCCAGCTGCTGCAACAGTTCTTTATCCTTTCCGACTAGTGGAAGGTTTACAAATTCACATCTCTAAGGAGCTGTTGCCCCTGAGAAGAAATCTTTCAGGTGGTTTTTACTTTACATTTTCTGAGAATTATTATTATTACTAACAGGTGACATTTATTAAGCACTCTACTATGTGTCCAGTACTGGTTAAATGCTTTAGAGGCCCTATCTTATTTAATCCTCTTAAAAACAAAACTGTGAAACACATACTATTATTTTTGCCATTCTATAAATGAGGAAATGGGGGGCTCGGAGAATTTGAGGGACCTGCCTAAGGACACACAGAGATGATCTGGTGGCCTCTGGCAACTGAGGACGCCTCAATCAGAAAACACTTTTGGCGTCAATACTAGATACTGAAATTCTTTCTTAATGTCTGAAACCCACCCGGGGCCAGGCAGACTTAGACCTTTCTAGGTGAATAAGGCCTCACAG
>NW_007751824.1:0-1080 GCF_000696425.1 Galeopterus variegatus | reverse complement strand
TATCTTATTTAATCCTCTTAAAAACAAAACTGTGAAACACATACTATTATTTTTGCCATTCAATAAATGAGGAAATGGGGGGCTCGGAGAATTTGAGGGACCTGCCTAAGGACACACAGAGATGATCTGGTGGCCCCTGGCAACTGAGGACGCCTCAATCAGAAAACACTTTTGGCGTCAATACTAGATACTGAAATTCTTTCTTAACGTCTGAAACCCACCCGGGGCCAGGCAGACTTAGACCTTTCTAGGTGAATAAGGCCTCACAGGGTCTCCCCATCACCAGGCCCCAGCAGCTCCAGGTCACCGCAGGCGGGTCCAACAAGGCAGGCAGGCAGTGAGTGCTGATTCAGAAGGTCAGGCTGCTTCGGCAGGGAGCTTGGGGGCTGCTGCTCCTTCAAGGGTACCATGCCTCGCAGGGAAGCCCTGGCCACAACTGGTCTACTAGATTCTTCAGGGCAGGAATAAAAACAATGGCGATGAGAAAGGGTCATTCTCTAGCACTTTCTATGTACCAGACACTGTTTTAAGTACTTTATCTGTATAAACTGAGATGTATTAATTCTCCCAACAACCCCATGAGGAAAGTGCTGATGAGGAAGCTGATGAGGAAACTGAGCAAAGGAGATATAAGTATCTTGCCCAAGCTAGAGAGTGGCAGAACCCAGATCTGAACCCAGGCAGTCGAAATCCAAAATATGTGTGCACTTCAGTTCTGCTGTTAGAACTGCATCTCATTTATGGCTGAGTTCCCGGCACCCTGGTGCGCGATAGGTGCTCAACGTGTGATTTATGTATGAATGAATGAATGAATGAGTGTGTAGTGATACTGCCACTGAAGTCACAAGTTGCTGGACACAATCTCAGGGTCCACCCACACCCTTGAGGCCAAGTCCCTGTGGAAACAGAAATTCTGGCCAGAAAACTAGTAATTCTCACCTGCCTCATATGTAAAAAGACCCACCCAATCCATCTGCCTCAACCTGGCTAGAAAAGAAACAAGCACCAAATTCCTTGTTTTGGTCAATGTTATTGCAGGGAAGGCTTAGAGGTAACCTGGTATGAATGGAAAAATAATGA
>NW_007751823.1:8597-9128 GCF_000696425.1 Galeopterus variegatus | reverse complement strand
AGCTCCTGGAGGAAGAATGCCTTCATTTTATGCCTAAAGGCTGGCCCAGTGCCTGGTACTTTTTAGGTTCACAATATATATAAAATACACATAATTACACATCACGTCTCTCTATGTGGTTATACGTAATTTATGGAATAAAAATGAGTAAATGGCACAATGAATGTTCACCACTTTAATAGTATCAGCTCCAAGAGAATGAGACATCTCCTCTTAAATCATTGTGCAAATGTGGTGGATGCTGCGACGCTCTACCCAGATGCTCCTTCAGGAAGGAGCTTCTTCCCCAGCTGCTGGGAATGGGTGGGAACAGGCCCTCAGCCTAGCCTTCTTTAGGGATTGTATTAGCTGAAGATACAGACTTGCCCAAGGCCACACTTCCTTCTGGGGCAGCCATAGCCAATGACTGACCGACATGACACGGGCACATACGGGCCCACAGTTACAGATTCACTTCCGATTCCTGAAGCTGCTGTGATGTTTCTAAGGTCTGCCCCCGAAGCTTAGTGTATCTTTCTCTATGTCTCCTTC
>NW_007751823.1:2745-3687 GCF_000696425.1 Galeopterus variegatus | reverse complement strand
GCAGTTTGCATTGGTTCTGGCCCTTACCACAGAAGTACAGAAATTCCTCTGTTGAAAGCACTGCTAGCCCCTGGTCCCCCGACCTTGGTTCTATTTTGTGAAACATTGTGCCTACTTTGCTTACCCACTTCAGTTGGCTTTTGGAGTTACCCTGATTTCATTTCTTTGACATGGGCTCCTGTACAGGGTGACCATATGTTCCAGGTTGCAAGAGTTCTGGCTTATACCCATTGTCCCAGCATAATTATGTCCCCTTTCACTTTCAGAAGATTCACAGTTTGGATGATTAAGCTTGTCTCTGTCTCTAAATTGGATGCACTTGTATTTGTGGGGAGGGGAACCGCACATGGCTGCCCACAAAGGACTCGTACTGGGCCCACACGTGTGAGTCACAATCTACGAAACGGGGATTCTTCCAGATCAATGTTAGCTCTGACCCTTCTTATAGCTGGAGAGCTTGGAGTAGCTTGACCCCCAGAAGGCAGGGGTTTCCCCTCCAGCCCTGGCACAGAAGAGTCCAAGCTGGCATTGAGAGCTATGTCTAGTCAAATTCATCCCCAGAGTTACTTGGGGCTTTTAAACGAGATCCCCTACATTCACTGCCTGATCCAGAGAAAAGTGTTCAGAGTTCAAGCCCAGCTCCTTGACCTTGTACCTGACTCCTGGGAACCTAATTGATGTGGAAGTGCAACCAAAGTTAGGCCTGGGGTGCCTTGGGACTTTCCTTATCCAAAGAACCGGAGAGCTCTGAGTCCATGCAGGGCCGTGTAGCCATGGCCAGAGTATTAAGGGCAGCATGTCAGCACTTCTAACTATTCTTCTAGGGTTAGCTGAGAGGTAGGGCACTGGTTTTTGACTACAATGACCAACCATCTTAGTGTGCCTGGGATTGAGGGGTTTCCTAGGACATAGGATTTTCAGGGATTTTAGTTTATTTTTTTT
>NW_007751823.1:0-773 GCF_000696425.1 Galeopterus variegatus | reverse complement strand
CCAAGCTATCTCTTTTCTAGCATGCTCCAGCACTCCCTACCCCAAGGTACCTTATTTTGATTGGAGAGGTCATGATTTGCACAGTCCCAGATGAAAGCTGGCATTAGACTCAAGACAGGGCTCCTGTATCTAGGTTTGGGACACACACTCCAGTGAGAGTCCAGACGCTAACTGAGGGGGCTGTGTGTGCTGGGAGCTTGGAAAGCAAGTGCCTCTGGGACTATCCCCTCTGCAGACCTCCAAGATCATGCGGTACATCAGCACCCGGGGGATGGCCCCACCGGTCGACTTTGAGGGGGCCCTCTTCTCTGGCTATGCACCTGATGGGGGCCTCTTCATGCCCGAGGAGCTCCCACAGCTGGACAGACAGACCCTGTGTCAGTGGAGCACGCTCTCCTATCCTGGCCTAGTGAAGGAGCTGTGCACTCTCTTCATTGGACCTGAGCTCATTCCGAGAGAAGACTTAAATGGTGAGCATCCCATCCCTACTTCTACTCCCCACCCCTGCCAGCCCAGCCCCCCACAGAGTTGTAAATCTATCACCCAATGACTAGGAAGTTGCTAGTTGTATTTCCCAAACTTTGGGGATTTTTCCTGACTCTGAAATCCCACAATTGGAAATATCCCGAAGAGTTCATCTATTCCAGCTCCTACCTCCAGCAAGATGAATGCTGAAATGATATGCAGAGAATTTTTTTCTTTAGTTCATTTAAAAAAAAGAAAAAACATCAGAACTAGGGATTTCATGATCATCTTGAGTGGTTTGAATGTCG
>NW_007751822.1:8821-9129 GCF_000696425.1 Galeopterus variegatus | reverse complement strand
ACTAGGTAGCTTTTATTGTAGATTTCTGGCCTAAATATATTATGGGCATAACTTATACCTTTCATGATTTCAACTATTTAAAATGTTTAAGGTTTTATGGTCCTGACTAAGGTCTGTCTTACTGAATGTACTATTTGTGCTACAAAAAAAAAAAAAAAAATTATAATGTGCTGTTGTTTTGTAAAGTTTTCTATAAGTGACAATTAGATTACATTGGTTAATCTGATGTGCAAATGTTATATACCTTTGCTGACTTTCAAGATTTCAACTATCATGGTGGTTTTGTCTACTTATCCTTTCAGTTGAGT
>NW_007751822.1:2431-5025 GCF_000696425.1 Galeopterus variegatus | reverse complement strand
TTTTTTTTTTTTAATTTGTGTTATCTTTGTTGTTCAAATTAGATTATTTATATTGATCATTTGTGTGCTCAGGGATCATTTTCTTTGTCATTTCCATTTTCCTAATAGGAAACTCACCTGGTGAGTTTTTAAAATCTGTTATTTTATTTCCAATTTTAATTTTCAATTTGATTTTTCTTTGTATCTTCTATTTAATTATGTAGACATTTTATTTTATCATTTGTTTCAAGGGGATTTGTAATTTCTTGTTGGAGTATTTTGCTTTGATTGCTGCTTCTCAGGTAATTTTGTCATCTGTGTCATTTCAGTGCTGACACCTGTTGATTGATCTTCTCATTTTACTTGAGATGCTCCTGGATCGTGGTATGATGAGTAATTTCTCGTGTATCAGAGACCATTTTTGTCTGTGTGTGTGTGTGTGTGTTTGTGTATATACACACACCTATATAAATATATAACCCTAAGTTGCTGAATGGGTATGATGAGTAATTTCTCGTGTATCAGAGACCATTTTTGTCTGTGTGTGTGTGTGTGTGTGTTTGTGTATATACACACACCTATATAAATATATAACCCTAAGTTGCTGAATGTATATATATATGTATATGTGAATTTAGCAGGCAAGTATAGACTTTATATATGTAAAGTGTATTTATCAATCTGTTCCTGTTGATAATTCATGTCTTGGTCCACTTTTGCAGTCTATGATTTTAGTGAAATTAGTTTTTAAATGCTTTGCAATGTTATTCTGATAACACCCCATGTCTTACTCAATTTGTGCTGCTAGAAAAAAAATAACAAAAATAAAAACACCCAAGACTGGGTAATTTACAAAACCCAAATTTATTTCTCATAGTTCTAGAGGCTGGGGAATCCAAGATCTAAGCACTAGAAAGTTTGATGTCTGGTGAGGTCCCCAGTCTCTGTATCCAACATGGCACCTTGAACACTGTATCCCGACATGGCAGAAGTCATAGAAGGGCAAAATGAGACAAATCCTGTGTCCTCACATGGCAAAAGAGCAGAAGAGCAGAAAGGGCCTGTTATGGATTGAATTTTGTCTCTCAAAGTCCATGTGTTAGGAACTTGATGCCCACTGTGACATTGTTGTGAGGGTGGGAAATCCAATTACAGTAATTGAAAGGTGGGGCCTTGTGAGGACATGCCCTAGTTAATGGATTAACAATTTGATGGTTTAATGGTGGTCATGGACATCATTCTAAGGGCTTTAAAAAGAGGAGTGGGGAGTTAGCACTCTCTCGCTCTGACATCTGCCATGTGACACCTTAAGTCACTGAATAGAGCCACCAACAAGAACAAAGTACTTGCTAGATGTGTTCCTTGCACTTTGGACTTTCCAATCTCCAATACTGTAAGCAATAAATATTCTATTTTGTTATAAATTACCTGGTTCCAGTTATTTCTGTTATGAGCAACAGAAACAGACTAATACAGGGCCTAACTTTGTGTGAAGTCTTTTTCATAAAGGCCTTAATCCCATCATCTGTTGCTTATAACAAAATATCTAGAACTGGGTAATTTATAAGAAAATGAAATTTATTGTTTACAGTTTCATAGGCTGGGAAGTCCAAAGTCCAGGGAACACTTATGGTCAGGGCCTTGTTGACGGTGACAGTAATGCAGGGGTCTCACATGGCAAAAAATAGTGGAGCAGAGAGAGAGAGACACTCACATGCTCCTTCAAAGCCCTCAGAACCACAACCATGACCACCATTATTAACCCATTCATTAGGGCATGGTCGTCAAAATCTAATCACCTCTTCAAGGCCCCACCTTTCAGTTACCTTAATAGGATTTTCCATCCTCAACAGTTACAATGGGCATTAAGTTTTAATGACTTTGTGAAGCCATTCAAACAACTGCGTTCCTCCCAAAGTTTATGTCCCTCTCACAGGTAAATACATTCATTCCATCCCATTATTTATTTAACTTATTTAAACTCTCAAAAGGTCCAAAGTCCAAAACACAATCTGTGAAATCAAAACAAGTTATAAACTTCCTAGATACAATGGTGGGACGAGCACCAGGTATATATATCCCCATTCAAAAAGGGAGAAGTAAGTCAAAAGAATGGGGTAACAGATCCTAAACAAGTCTGAAAACCAGCAGACAGGCATTAAATCTTACAGCTGGTGAATCATGTACTGTGACTCCGTTTTTGTCGTCTTCTGCACACTGGTATGGGGATTGGGTCCCCAAGTCCTCAGGCAGCCCTACTTCTATGGCTTTCCTGGTCTGAGGCCTGCTTCAGCTCTTGCAGGTTGGCATTGTACCCTGGTAACTCCACAATTCTGAAGACTCCATGGCTGTCCTGCTCCCATGGCTCTACTAAGCATGGACTTGGTGGGGTTTTTCTGTTGCAACTCCAACCCAACATTCCCTGTTGGCATTGCTTTAGCAAAGACTCTAAGCAGTGATTCTGTCCTGTGACAGATCTCTTTCTGGGCCCTAGGATTTTCCATACATCTTTTGAAATCAGGGTGGAGGCTCCCAAGCCTCCACAGCTCTGGCATTCTGTAAGCTTGCAAACTTAACACCAAGTGGATGCTACCAAGGCTTCCAGCTTGCATTTT
>NW_007751822.1:1026-1228 GCF_000696425.1 Galeopterus variegatus | reverse complement strand
GATGCATTTGATCTTTTTGATTCCTTCCTGGATAAATCTTGATTATTTAACAACAATCCTACTTCTCAGTCTCACAAACATTTATATCAGGCATAGAAGCTCATATCCTGGTATTGCATTGTATATGAAGGGGTTGGTTAAGGCTCTACCCAGCTTTTCCCTATCTAAGTAAATAAAAGATGACAATAAAAGATGTCAAGAT
>NW_007751822.1:0-556 GCF_000696425.1 Galeopterus variegatus | reverse complement strand
GGCTCTACCCAGCTTTTCCCTATCTAAGTAAATAAAAGATGACAATAAAAGATGTCAAGATTATATCAGGATAAGTTTTAAGGAGAAAGTAGAATTACTATTTTTTTAGATTTTGGGAAAGGAATGGGACCCTATTATTTTTAAGAACCCTAGAGGGATTCTTAAAGTATAGATATAGCTGATGCGTTGAGCAGTGTTTAGAAAGTATATATCTATATCTATAATGTAAATATGTATATGAAGAGAGGTTTTCAAAATATAAAATGCTATATAGATTATCTAATTTAATCTTTACAACTTTGTGAGGAGAGTGCAATTATAGCTATTGTTATTATTATAATTACAATTATAATTTTCCCACTTCAGATGATGAGACTATTATGCAAAACATTAAGTAATGACTATGCAGTTATATATACATAAGTTATATATAAAATATGTGTATATGTGTGTGTATATATATATAGCTTATGTATATATATATGGAGAGAGAGGTTTCTAATTTTAGAAATTTATTTTTTTGAGGTTTCTTATTTATTTATTTATTTATTTATTT
>NW_007751821.1:12390-13780 GCF_000696425.1 Galeopterus variegatus | reverse complement strand
AAATAGTTGATTCTCTTCTTCTAACTTCTTTTCATCCAAGGAAAAGGAAAAGAAAACACATCTAACTAAGCATCCAATAAATAAAAAGAAGCATTTACATTTAAATGCTCTCTCTCAGCAAATTAAGATTCTGCTAACAGCTAAATCAAAAGAAGTGCCCAAAGGTATTATTTTCAGCTTCTTAATAATCCACATAAGCTCTTCAGAAACAGTGTAACCTTTTTTCCCCAAGTTTCTAACATACTAGGGAAAAATGCTAACAATTGAGGAATGCAGCTGGTAAACCTGTAAAACTATCTGTGCGACCAGGTAAGTCACTGGGAAGTGAAAACACTTGATTTTCACTTTAATTTAATTCAAATTCCTTCTATAAAACTTCAACTTATAGCTTAACAGTACAGTAACAGCCATTTTGAGAACTACCCACAAAATGCACAGGCACATACAAACCCCATCAACATCCGGACCTCAGTTCACAAAGGAGAGGCACCATTATCTAGGATAAGACACCATAATGGACACCAATGACCAACAATTCACAATGGCTGTCCCGAGGAACATCCACTGTTTCCTGTATTTCATGGGTATTCATAGAGATCACACCAAAAACAAAACAAAAAGGCTTCTGTGGCTAAATCCTCCAATATGGTAATGTGAACTGTGACCCTAAGAGGAGAAGGAAAGGACAAAGCATTGTTCCCCAAACTTATCTGACCAAGGAGCCATTTTTTTTCCTTGTAGCATCTCTTAGAACTAGTATCACAAAGAACGCCACCTTAAGCAACACTGCTTCAGACATTCCAAAATTAAGTTACTGACATCTTATACTGTTATTTTGTTCTGAATTCGTCATTACAGGTACTATCAAAAATAGTACCAGTGAAATTCTAGTGTCAACAAAAATCTTTTTAAAAAAATGTTAAATTAAGCATAAAGAGATGACTGAGGCATATACATTTCTTCCTCGGTATCCACAGGGGACCTGTTCCAGGCCACTTCCTCACCCCCAAAAAACGAGGACGTTCAAACCCCTTATATCATATGGCATTTACATACTTTAAATCATTTCTAGATAAATCGTTTCTACATTACTTATAAGACCTAATACAGCGTAAATGTTACGTACATGGTTGTTATACTATCTACACTGGCTGTTTTATTTGTTTTACTTTTTATTTACTTATTAATATTCCTGGTCTGCGGTTGGCTGTATCCGTACTGTGGATACACGGCCCGCAGGTATGAAGGGTCAACTGTACTGGCCCTTCTGGTGTCACAAGGCCCGACTCTAAACAACCGACCTAACCGGCCGGCCCCTGCACTGGCCCGGGCGCCTGACCCGAGCCTGGCTGCGCCGACCCCCGCCCGCCTCGGAACAAAACGCGCGCGG
>NW_007751821.1:8545-9130 GCF_000696425.1 Galeopterus variegatus | reverse complement strand
CAAGCTTCTACCCATGCCCTGCCACACGCACAAGTTTTTACTGAATAAAGCATGTTTTATGAAAAAAAAAAAGTACCAGTAAAATTTTAAGGTCAACAAAATTTTTTTAAAAAATGTTAAATTAAGGGCCTGCCCGGTGGCGCACTGCTACAGTGCGCCGCTTGGGAAGCGCGGCAGCGCTCCCCGCCGAGGGTTCGGATCCCACATACAGACCGGCCGCTCACTGGCTGAGCGAGGTGCGGGCGCGACGCCGAGGGTTGCCGGTCTGGTACGGGCGCGACACTGAGGGTTGCGATCCATGGCCGGTCACGAAAAAAAGACAAAAAGGAAAAAAAAATGTTAAATTAAGCATAAAGAGATGACTGAGGCATATACTTTTCTTCCAATGTATCCACAGGGGATTGGTCCCCCCCTTCCCCCACCAATCCGTGGGTGTTCAAACCCCTTATATCAAATGACATTTACATACTTTAAATCAATTCCAGATAAATCATTTCTACATTACTTATAAGACCTAATACAGCGTAAATGTTACGTAAATGGTTGTTATACTATCTACACTGGCTGTTTTATTTGTTTTACTTT
>NW_007751821.1:1508-6528 GCF_000696425.1 Galeopterus variegatus | reverse complement strand
GTTCTACAACTTATTTCAGTGGCACCGTTAATTACACATCACATCTACATGTTGTCAGGGGTTGGTTGAGGGGTTATATTTGGAAAAGTTTCTCAAGGGAAAACAAAACAAAACAAAACTTTTAAGGTATACCCCTCAGAAATGGGACTTTCTTTTTTGCAGGGGGGCGACTAGCTGGATGATATGGGGATCTGAATGCATGACCTTGGTGTTATGACACCACACTCTAACCAACTGCCCTAACTGGCCAGCCAAGAAATGGGACTTTCTAGCCCCAAATATGGGTTTGCCTTTTCAGCCTGACCCAGGTGGTGAAGGTGATGAAGCAGTTGGTGGAAAGGCCAGGAGGGGCCACCCCCAATGGATGTGCCATCACAGCTGTGTCACCTCCCCCCCTCATGTGGGGCCTAGGGCAACAAGAAGAGAGGGTTTCAGAGGCAGAACACGTGGGATTTGAGGGTGAGCAGCAAGCAGACTCCTCACTGGGGTGGGCCCTCTAGTTGGTTCTTACCAAACTGCTTCACATGTACATTAAAGCAACACTCCTGGAACATGTGCTGGAAGAAAGAGTCTCATTTAGCATGGCAACACAGAGAAGAAAGACCTCGGGGTACACCTGGAAATGTACAGGAGTACCTGAAAAAAAGTTCAAATGAACAGAGGGACAGACAGGGACCTTGAGCAGATGGAGAGACATTTACTGTCGTGCTCAGAGACAGAAAGACTCAGCATTACAAGAATGTTCCTCTCCCTAAATTAACCTAAACCTTTAAGGTCAGGCCAAGGAAAATAGGACATAGATCCTGGGATATGAAAAAAAAATTGGGGGGGGGGGGCGGCCCCGTGGCGCACTCGGGAGAGTGCGGCGCTTTGGTGCTCAGCAGCGCTCCCGCCGCGGGTTCGGATCCTATATAAAGATGGCCGGTGGGTTGCGATCCCCTTACCGGTCACAAAAAAGACAAAAAATAAAAAATTTTTTTTAATGTTTGTCCCCAGTGCCTGGCAACAGCTCCTAAAATCCTTGGAATCTCTACCTCTAGGGAGAGGAGAGGGGCTGGAGATTGATCAATCGGGAATAGCCAGTGATTTAACCAATCATGTCTTTGTAATGAAGCTTTCATAAACCCTCTTAACGACAGGGTTGGGAGAGCTTTCAGGCCGATGAACACACGGAGGTGCCCGGAGAGAGCGTGGGAGGTCCACACCCCTCCCCACACCCGACCCTGTGTGTCTCTTCCCTCTGTCTGTTCCTGATTTGTATCCTTCGTCTGGCTGTTCCTGAGTTGTATCCTTTGTAACAAACCAGTAAATATACATAACACATATTCTATGAGTAGTTCTGGCAAATTATCAAACTTAAGGAGGGGTGGTGGGAGCTAACTCCAAGGAGACAGTGTCAGAATTGAAAAGAACGCTAGGGTACACCGCTGGTGTCAGGATTAGAGAACTGGTGTGGAAACGACACCTCGCATTTGGTGTCAAAAGTGTGAAGAAAACCCCCACTTGGGTCCCCCCAGCTTTCTTCAGCCTGTGAATGGACAGGTGGAGTGCTCCTGAGAGTATTCTGAGCACAGGTGGGACCTATACAATCTCTAGATGTTTCTGGGCTGCTGATACTCCTGTCACAGCCTCCAGCCTCCCCTTCCTCCCTGGGTCCCCCACTCACTCCACCCCACCGTGTCTGCCATGCAGCCCAGTGCTCCTCAAACTAATGTGGACACAAATCACCTGGGGATCTTGTTGGAATGAAGGTCTTGATCTGATAGGTGGGGATGGGGATTGAAACTCTGCATTTCTCACAAGCTCCCAGGAGATCCACTTAAGTGATGAGGCCTTGTCCCTCAGTCTCCAATTTATGCAGAGCATTTTTAGCTAATGCCCTTCTGTCATATTTCAGAGGCAAAATTATGCCATGTGTGAAAACCATGCACTAGAACTTTTTATCAGTGAGAACACACAGCACTACTGCAGCTGAGTGGACTGTGCTGATGTGCACAAAGTCATGCTGAGCAACAGACAAGATTTTGGTGGCATTGTTGAGTGGAGATGGAAGCACTGCAAAGATGATTGACTGAGAGTGGGGCCAGGGTGTCTGAGGACTTCAAACGTGTCCCCCTAACCTGTGCTAAATCACAGTTGCTCTTGGCTGAGCCAAAGATGAGGAGCTCTGCAGGGCCGGGTGCCCATGTGCGGCCTGAACTCTGCCACTCAAGCCTCTGCAGGCCTGGGGTTCTCATCGGTCAAGGGCAGCCACTGATACTGCCTGGCAGTTTTAGGAGGGCACCTGAGTGCAGCCAAGGTCATCATTGAGAACGCTGAAAACATCAATGCCAGGGTACAAGTCCAGAGGGAGGTGCGGCCCTGGAGAGGCAGAGGGACTTGGGGAGAAGGCGGTGTCAGCAGTGACATGAGCACTTCCCAGAGCTACATGCTGGAGCAGTGATGACAGTAGACAGAGGGATGGCAAATTACCTTTCCTGGTCCCCAAAAGACTAACAATTGGAGAAGTTTTCCTAGAGATGGTCTCAAGGATTGGGACATCTTCAAGGAAAACCCAAGATTCAGTCCTGGTAGGAGTTGGGAAGAGTTTATTCATTGATAAATCAAAGGGGAGAATTGCGAAGAGTCTACCCCCAACAGTGAGAGTTATTTATTCATTAATTAATCAAAGGGGTGAATAAAAGGGGAGGAGAGATGGGAGATGAGGGCACAGGAAAGGGCAGGGTAGACATGCAGTCATTTAGTGGGGTTGAGTTGTGCCGGGAACCAAACCCTCTTCACTTAGAAATTTGTCTCCATCATGATCAAAATCCCTGTCTGAGGCCAAACCAAAGTTCAGTGGGTCTCCATAGAGAGGTATGAGGAAATCTGCATTTACAGATATTTGAAAAAGCTATCTTGGGAAATCAGAGCAGCTCAATTATAGTGCACGAGCAAGTGCAAATTATTGCCAATTTAGGTTTTGTCTGTTGAAATTAGCAGCTCCCATCTGTATAGGGCAATTTGCAAAGTGAATCTTTGAGGGCCTCATCCCCAAAGTGACTCTGGGAAGTACAACGGGAAATACTTCGGGAATTACTATGGGTGTTATTATTTTTATTGCCACCACCAGTTCCCAAATGAGAAGGGATGTGGGCATTAAAGGACATGCTCAAGGTCACACTGCTAGTGAGGGGCCAGGTGGGACTGCCACCAGCCCCTCCCGTTGGCTCTTGGCCATGGTCTTGCCTCTACAGCAGGCATTCTCAGTGAGGGAGAAGAGTGTCTTCCCCAGGGGGATGAAATTTGTTGGTGGGGGAACAAAACCCCCTTACTCTTTATAAACATAAAGCACAGATACACATACATTACACAGACAGACATGTACCCTGTGGTTAAAACTTCAGGGGGAGGGTGATTAAAAAAGCTTGGGGTGGTGGTGGTGGTGATCATGAAAAAAAGATTCAGAAATGCTGTTTGTCACCACAGTGGGCCCTGACATGGCTGGGTCCATGTCACCTGTTACTAAGACATTTCTTTTATGAAGTATTCTCACTGGGGTCCATTTAAACAAATGCCTGCTGGAAAAAAACCAAGTTGGGTGGACCAGGACCGGCAACGGGATCGCAACCCTCGGTGTTGCTCCCGCGCCTCGCTCAGCCAGTGAGCGGGAACCAGTCTGTATGTGGGATCCGAATCCTCGGTGGGAGCGCCGCTGCGCTTCCCAAGCGGCACACTATCGCAGTGCGCCACCGGGCCGGCCCCATAAATATTCATTTTTCAATTAAAACGTGCACCTACATTGTTAACCACACCAGCCCTGGTTCAGATCAGTAACAGCAGCACTGGAGGGGATTCTAATGAGGATGCACAATGCCACCGTGTCCTCCCAGCTTCCCTGGTCTCCGGCACACAAAGCTTCTTTCACAGCTTGCTCCAAGATATTTTAGTCACCTGCTTTATGCAAATGTGGAGATTCATGTTTATACGTGGTGAGAGTTGCAGACCACCTTTCATTCCCTAGGCCAGCTCGGCTAACCAACAGAATGCTGTCTGCACCGCCATGAAGTGGAGCTGGCCTAGGAAGGGGACTCCTGAATATATAATTGTCCCCAGAAAAGCATGCATGGCAAGTCAGTAAGCTGTAAGCAGTTTGAGTAGTGAACATGTTTCCCTTTTTTATTTATGTGTTTGCTGCCTCGAAGGCTTTTAAACACCACCCCTTTTCTATGCCACACCATAATCCACTGGATGTGACTGGCGGGTGGTTATTTCCTACGGACAATCTTCCAGGGAATTTCTCAGGATGTCTCCTTCTGTCCCGCACTCCCTTTCTTCCTAATTGATGTTTTTTCCTATTGACTCAGATGAAGCTCATAGTCTGGCCAGGGCAGCTGTGGCTTTGTTTAATGGGCCTGGGTTCTCCCGTGTGCAGTCTCTTCTGTTTTATTTCTCTTCTGCACCTGAGATTCTAACCTCTGTCATGTGTGTTTGGCTTATTCTGCTGCTGGATCAAGTTTCAAAATAGTACTTCTGCTCTAAAGTGACTACGTTTTTCAAATCATTAGTTTCCATTTTGGTAATTTGAATCTATCTGATCTTGGTTTATAACGTTCATTTTGATAGTGTCTAATGTACCACCAATGCTATGAACAAATATTTTGATGATATCTATAAAGGCATAGCCATCACTGGAGAGGTCTGGGCAACTAGGTAATTGCTGCAGAGGCCTTAATTCTCTCCAGCCACCAAGCACAGGAGAATCACGGGACCTGCTGATTTCTAAGCTGCTGCCTGTGGCATGTCACACGGGAAACTAGGGTACCCAATAGTATTGTGTGGAGGAAGACACTGCCAAAATCCATACATTTTCACCTTAAAGCCTGTTTTTGCCAAAGTTAAGTGGGTTTTTAATTCAGTTCAAAACTTAATGGGTTCATAGACAGCTTCACGTTTCCTTGTCTTTTTTTAATATAATAGCCAAGAAACGTCTTTTTTTGAAAAGGGCAATCTACTCATTTTTCATAGAATTTACTTTATT
>NW_007751821.1:0-1094 GCF_000696425.1 Galeopterus variegatus | reverse complement strand
CAGGTTTAAATTTCGATATGGCTACTAACTCGTTGTGTGACCCTGGACATCTCCTTGCCCCGTGTCAACCTAGAGGTTGTGCTAGGTAATCCATCTCAGCCCTTGGGATGTAAAGGTTGGTGACTAGGAACAGAAATTAATGTCTGTGAGGAGACACTAATGGATTTGAAACTTGGCAGATTCGCTCCAGCTCTAGATACTTTGAAGAGTGACAATCTGTTGACAATGAATTAGTTGGCTCCTTTAGGCCAGACTCTCGGGGTTTCACCTTGGAGGTGCCTGGGTGGGTGGGTGTTGAGCCAGGGGCCACTCGGTCCATTGCTACAGCCCACGTGCAAGACAGCTTGTGGCGTTGCAAGCACATAATTGAGAGGAAAATCATTTTCCTTCAACAAAAATCTGACAGCTTCAGGGAATGTGGAGCCCTGGCCTGGGGTTTTCCAGGCCCTGCAAGATTTCCGACTCCTACCCAGAGCGCTTCTGCACCAGCAGAAACCTGATTCACCCACCCCTGCGCTCCACAGATCTTGACGGTGAGTCCCCTCCCCAGCCTCCAAGCTAAGCCCGAGCTCGACCCCTTCGCCCTCTTCACTGCTGTTTTGCCCCTCAGTAGTCCCAGGACACATCCAACCCCACAAGGAATCACAGACAATCAGGGAGTCACAGAGCTGCTGTGTAGAAGAATCTAGAGAAACTCGATTCAACTGCTCTTCCCGTCTTTTTAATAGTTTTGCCGACAGAAAAAGAAACCACGCAAAGTGATATGTGTAATAAAGTCTTATTCACTCGAAAAACTAGCCCAATGTGGCCGTCTTGAAAGACACGAACACTGAAAATACAAAGTGGGTACGGCCAGCAGGGGGGCTGGGGGGCGTGTCGGGGAAGAGCAGCTCGGGGGGGCGGGGAATGAAACGTGACAGACACTTGCAGGGACCCGCCCACAGCTCACTCGCAGCCCCTGTCCAGCCGGCCGGGGGCGGAGCCCAGGTGCCTGCGAGAGTCCAGGCAGGACAGGGGCGCAGAGCAGCGGACAGCGGAGGCCTGCGCGGGACGCGGCGCGGCGGGCCAGGTAAGGCCTGCGGGAGGGGCTGCGG
>NW_007751820.1:4757-9130 GCF_000696425.1 Galeopterus variegatus | reverse complement strand
TAAAAACGTATTTGAAAGTTCTCCCTGTATTTTTCCCATTATCAGCATATCAATGACAGGACTTGCTTTTTTCTCTTTTTTATTTTTAATGGAACATGAGAATACAAAAGGAAAACACCAGTCACATCTTTAGGTCCAGTATATGATGTTAACCCATGGGAATAAGATTTTCCCTTTTACTTAAGTAGAAAAGAAATGTTTGCTCATTTAAATTACTCTCCATTGCTACCCTCATTTCTGACAATGAAAATGCATATTAAATTCTATAGCCACAATAGGGAAAGATAATGCATATCCTGCAACAGGAAAGGGAAAAGGAGCAAAATATATAACTCGTCTCCATGAGCAAATGAATCACAGAAATTAGAATGGAAAGGACCTGTTCTGCACTAAAGACTACAGCTCAGGGAAAACACAGTTCTATCTATGTTTATTTCAGATTACATTGCTCAGCATTTACATGGTTTTTCCAACAATAGCTCTCTCTTCCCTCTTCTCACATCACACACATCTCCTAATTGTCTATACTGATAAAAAGGTATAGATTCAACAGGTCCATTGAAATTAGCAACACTTTCCAGGAACACTGTTAATCTATAAAGCTACTTCTGCTTTATTAGAAAGTCGATCAGATGTAAGAGAAGGCACATAAGACAAGGAATAAGAGGAACTAACACTCAGTTTAAGTTCCAGAACTGCCACTTGCTGACTGACTGAAGGTGGGGAAGGTAATGGGAAACCTTTACATTCCTGGACCTCGAATTTATCATCATGAAAAGGAAAATAGTAACCCCTATCTTAACTAACTTCACAGTGGATAACATAAAAGATAACCCATCCTGAAGTATTTTATAAATAATAATATGATAAACAAAGGTATATAGTGTAACTGAAACCGGTGATACTCCTAGTCCTTGGGATTGTTCTGTCACTCATTACATGCCCTTTCACATACCAACTACTTATTTTCATCTGTATAATATGAAAGTGTATCAGAAATAATTCAGACTCTGTAGATGGAAGGGATACAACAGAAGTGACTGTTTTCAACCACTCAAGCTATGTTCCTTCACTGTTTTCAGCTTCTCTAGCCCAGTACCTGGAAACTGATGTAACCACAAAACTGTTGATGGACTTTCTACCTTTGAGCCTATTACCTCTGCTGGGATTGAACCAGCATTTCTATTGCCAAATAGATCAAGCGTAATAACTTCGTATAGCATACATTATACGAAGTTATACGATTTGCTCATTTAAATTACTCTCCATTGCTACCCTCATTTCTGACTATGAAAATGCATATTGAATTCTATAGCCACAATAGGGAAAGATAATGCATATCCTGCAACAGGAAAGGGAAAAGGAGCAAAATATATAACTCGTCTCCATGAGCAAATGAATCACAGAAATTAGAATGGAAAGGACCTGTTCTGCACTAAAGACTACAGCTCAGGGAAAACACAGTTCTATCTATGTTTATTTCAGATTACATTGCTCAGCATTTACATGGTTTTTCCAACAATAGCTCTCTCTTCCCTCTTCTCACATCACACACATCTCCTAATTGTCTATAGTAGCTTTTTCCCCAGCCCAAATGAGATTGCTGTGAAGGCTAAATTCACACAGTAGGGTAATTAACTACATAATTAGTCTACAGTGAACCTTATATTGTCTTCAAAGATACCTTCCTATTCCCCATCATGTCACTTGATAGAAGCTGCTACTATTTCTAATGCCCAAATCAGGAGATTTAAAAGGCTGATTTATCCAGCCATAGGGGAAAAATCAAAGGACTGGAGACATTCTTTTCACAGGAATCTGAAAATGATTTAATGCCGCAGATTAGGTTTTACAATCAATGTCTTTCCACTTAGATGAAATAAAAGTTTTTGGGGATTGCGATCATCAGCCTAGATGACTATAATTTATACCAGTGGTTCTAACAGTATGGTCTCCTACAGCATCATTATCATCTGGAATTTGCTGGAAATACAAATTCTGAGGCCCCACCCAGGAATACTGAATGAGAAACTCTGGAATGGAGTCCAAAGATCTGCATCTTAACAAGCCCTCCAGGGGATTATAATGCACACTAGAATTTGAGAACCATTGATTTATACTGCTAAAAGATTTTTCTTTTTAAAAAAGTGAAATCAGGACTCTCCTACAATTTTAAATAATCATGTGTCAACTTATTTACCTCACTAATGAAGGGATCGATGCAATATTACAACCAGCTCAAAGGAGAATCCAAATAACTATACGTATCTAGGCAATAAAAAATGCTGAAATGAATGAATTCACAAAAATTGTAAGACTACTCTATCCAAAAGGCAATAATTAATTGCATTTCACCAAACTCAGTCCATTTGCCTTTCTATGGATCATTTGTAATATTATTGGCTTTCAACATCCACTTTTCTATAACAAAGATGTAAAGTAGCCATAAAAACTTAGGGTAATGTATCCCACTCAGACACTTAGCATTTTTTTTTTTTTCTATTTTGCCCATTTCAAAGTCTTTCGTATTTTTTTGTCTGACTGTCTACTCAACTTACACTTCCCAAAGGCTAAGTATGGTTAAGCATCCTTCATCTTGGGATGTCTGAGTCATCCCAACTCAACATACTCATTTTTAAGCCTATCCATGTCTCAGACCTGCTCCCAATTGAATTCTGTTTATCAGTTAATTCTCAGACAAGATAACACGGAAATGAGAGAGATAAAATGATATGTCTCTCTCTCTCTCTCTTTTTCTTGTTTTTTGTAGATACAGTATGAACATTTTATTGCCCTAAGAATGAGTATGTCAAGAAAAGATTGTGGAAATAAAATCCCATTATCTCAAAATTTTAAGGTAGCAAATAAATTGATATCGTTTGCAGGTTATCTGCAAGGAACTGAAATTTTGCTAAATTGGCAGTAGGAATCTAACATGCAAAGGCCATCAGTTGTAACAAATAAAGCAAGTATCTTAATACGTAACTATGTAACAAGGTCAAGTTCTGCAAAGAAGAATTGTGTAAATTCAGCAAAATTCAAATGTTCCACTTCTGTCAAAGTTTTAACCAATTCACACTGACAAGACAAAGGTACTCAAGTTATAAAACTGAACCTGTTCATAGCAGAGAAAAAGAAAGTATTTCTCATCCTTTCTCTTAAGAAATGTTTCCACTTAATATCAGTTGTTAATACCAAATTGGGTTTAATTATGCTTTTAAAGCATTTATTGATGAGGAAAGAGTACAAAAGTATAGTAAAGTAAGAAAAAGTAAGTTACAAAAAGCAAAACAGAACATTTGGGTTTTTGATCTAGATCTATTAATAACTAGATAGGTGAACTTTGAAAATCATTTAACTTTCTTAAGTCTTAGTTTTGAACTGCTGTCTATTGTATGGCAGAATACTGCATACTTAGTAAAGTAATTATCAGTTCTAATACAAAACACATTAACATCATATGTACTTGATTATAAAAATATGAAATTTGGAAAATTATGGTCTGAAATCCCTATAACTTCAGATAACGAACCTGAGGTATAAGGGGGGTGAAAAGTATTCCATATTTCTTGCAATGTAGCAACAGCAGCAATAGCATTTAGTTGAGAGATAACTGGACTGACAATAAAATCCAGTACAGGCAGCAGTACTGGGAAAAAACTCAGAATCTCCACCTCGCAGGAGATAGTCCTTGACTTATAAAGCTCAGAAGAGAACTACTATTAAAAACATCCCCCTTACAGCTGTTAATAGAACACAATAATAAAAACACACCATATGTAATCCCTGAACCTTCGTAAGTTTTCTGGATTTTTCTCAGCCTGTAACACATGTCCTTCCTTATTCTTCACTTAGCAAATTCTTTTCAGTCTTCAATGCATAAATTTCAAGACTTTTTTTATTTTCAAGTTTTCTCTCTCTACTGCTTATTTTTATCAGAATCATTCCTCTTTATTTCTCTTAAAAATTTTTTAGACCTCAAGTTGACTTTTATTTAATTCTGCCTTGTAGAACAGTGAGTTGTTTAAATATTTATTACTCCCTCTTTATTGTGAACCTTTCGACGGGAGGGACTATGCTGTGTCAACTTATCAACTCAGTACCCAACAGAGTACTTAAGCCTTACTAGTTGTATGACAAATGTTTGCTAAATTTAAATAAATATTCCAAAATGCAGCTGACCTCAAAAAAGAGAAAAACTATGAGAAAATTATAAATAAAATCAATATAGGCTTCCTGTCCTTCCATGTCTCTGAAGAAGGGAAAATGTGTTAATTTCTGATATCTGTATTTTTTTCTTCCAATGAAATCAATCAAACTCCTTTCAGTTGGGGGGGGGGGGGGCAGTTACTGCTATATTTTTTTGAAGCACC
>NW_007751820.1:1490-3757 GCF_000696425.1 Galeopterus variegatus | reverse complement strand
CTGATAAAAAGGTATAGATTCAACAGGTCCATTGAAATTAGCAACACTTTCCAGGAACACTGTTAATCTATAAAGCTACTTCTGCTTTATTAGAAAGTCGATCAGATGTAAGAGAAGGCACATAAGACAAGGAATAAGAGGAACTAACACTCAGTTTAAGTTCCAGAACTGCCACTTGCTGACTGACTGAAGGTGGGGAAGGTAATGGGAAACCTTTACATTCCTGGACCTCGAATTTATCATCATGAAAAGGAAAATAGTAACCCCTATCTTAACTAACTTCACAGTGGATAACATAAAAGATAACCCATCCTGAAGTATTTTATAAATAATAATATGATAAACAAAGGTATATAGTGTAACTGAAACCGGTGATACTCCTAGTCCTTGGGATTGTTCTGTCACTCATTACATGCCCTTTCACATACCAACTACTTATTTTCATCTGTATAATATGAAAGTGTATCAGAAATAATTCAGACTCTGTAGATGGAAGGGATACAACAGAAGTGACTGTTTTCAACCACTCAAGCTATGTTCCTTCACTGTTTTCAGCTTCTCTAGCCCAGTACCTGGAAACTGATGTAACCACAAAACTGTTGATGGACTTTCTACCTTTGAGCCTATTACCTCTGCTGGGATTGAACCAGCATTTCTATTGCCAAATAGATCAAGTGGGAAGAACCACTACCAGGGGAAACTGCATGAAATGCCAAGAACAATGAGCACAAAGATATTCTCTTCCTTTTTTGCACTTTGTTTAACATACATGCTGCCTTTGTATTTTTGGCCCACTTAAATTCACCCAGCAGATCCATACGGAAGAAGGGGTAACTGAAATAAAAGCCAGCCTGGGCATTTGCAGTCTGCCTTCGGACTTTTCAGGTTCACATGACTCCTACCATACTAACCAGTTTGTTTATCATTATAATCTCTGCTCGCCAGCAAAATTAGTTTCTTTGTCCTGTTTTAGCTGCCAATTCCTATTCAGCCCTTTGGGTTTGGCAGCTCAGCTTTGCTCTGTCAACCCATGGTCTCTCTGTGAAATGGCTTTTATTGCTCTGTGGAGCCCTGTGGCATTGTGCAACTTCCATTTATGTGCCAAGGAAGGGGGATAAGACATCTGTCCTGGTCTTCTGAACATAGGCTGAAGATGGTAACCCAGTGGGAATAATAATAATCCCAAACTACAAGAAGGCAACAAGGTCAGTGAGACTTGTTGCTAAACAGAATGCAAACAAAAAGACACTCCCTTTGTGATACTCAATTGCAATTTCAGGAGTGTGAGCACCTGCAGGAATTACACTGTGAACATTAGCCCCTTCCTGGTTTGTGATGCTGTATTATGCCAGGTTCCCTATTAGAATTTAATTTTCTCCTCTGCCTACCTTTCCAAACTCCCTGACCATTTGTCAGTTGTGAATAGCTCTAGTGGAATTGCTCCCAGGGTTTCTCTTGAGAAAATAGTGTTTTCCCTTCTCTTACAAAACCAGATACAGTAACTCAAAATTATAGTGTGCATGTCTGGCAAGTGTTTGGACAGGTGGCTTAGCACTCGACCTACTCATCCACTGGGACTTTGCCTTTGACACCAATAAAACAAGATTTCAATTTTACAATTAAAGTTTTGAAAATAAGTAGTCTGTTTCTTGGAGATAATAACTTATTTTCTCTGTTTCAGGAAAAACAAACAAACAAACAAAAACCCCAAAATAACAGTGATAATCCAGAATCAGAAATCATACCCTTTGACAATTATGATTTCTCACGAGAAATGAACAAGCTGGTATGTTTGCATATCTTGTTGGCTTCCATTTGTTCCTACTTATGTGCTATAAGTAATGTCCACTCAATTATGTAATTTAAAAAGGAAGGAATTCTGTGTATTTGGTACTCAGTACACATATCAAAAATACCTAGTATATAATAGATACATACTATGAATGATGCTCTAGGATACCTTTTCAAAATATGTCCCACAGACTACCCTGCTATTGTTCAAATGCATATTTCTGGTGTGAAATCAAGACCCATTTAATCAGAATTTTTTATGTGAAGCTTGAGAACATGAAAGATCAATAACAACAAAAAAGGTGATACTTTAGCCTAATAAAATGAAAATTACTGTTATAAGAGTAATATATGGGCCAGTTGGGTACAGAGAGGAAAGCAGTTTATATATTGGCTCTTTCGGCTCAGGCATCACACCGTTTCTTCTGTCCACTTTTTTTGCACATTTTTGTCCATTGTACAATTTTTGCCCCTAC
>NW_007751820.1:0-1313 GCF_000696425.1 Galeopterus variegatus | reverse complement strand
AAAACCCCAAAATAACAGTGATAATCCAGAATCAGAAATCATACCCTTTGACAATTATGATTTCTCACGAGAAATGAACAAGCTGGTATGTTTGCATATCTTGTTGGCTTCCATTTGTTCCTACTTATGTGCTATAAGTAATGTCCACTCAATTATGTAATTTAAAAAGGAAGGAATTCTGTGTATTTGGTACTCAGTACACATATCAAAAATACCTAGTATATAATAGATACATACTATGAATGATGCTCTAGGATACCTTTTCAAAATATGTCCCACAGACTACCCTGCTATTGTTCAAATGCATATTTCTGGTGTGAAATCAAGACCCATTTAATCAGAATTTTTTATGTGAAGCTTGAGAACATGAAAGATCAATAACAACAAAAAAGGTGATACTTTAGCCTAATAAAATGAAAATTACTGTTATAAGAGTAATATATGGGCCAGTTGGGTACAGAGAGGAAAGCAGTTTATATATTGGCTCTTTCGGCTCAGGCATCACACCGTTTCTTCTGTCCACTTTTTTTGCACATTTTTGTCCATTGTACAATTTTTGCCCCTACATAGTTTTTCAAGCTCATCTATTCCCTTGTCATGGTTTTCCTTAATAATTTAAATCAGACTTCAAATAAATGAAAATGACAAAGAAAGAATTATAAAGTTTTTGTTTCTAACTTTCATGTGTACCTCTCGTTCAGTAAAGTAAATTATAAGTTGTAATTTCTTTGAATTGGGTACGGCATCTTTGTAGCTCTATAAATAAAATCTACATGAGGATTTTCAGTTCTTTACATAAGAAATGCAACACTAAGGAGTTCCAGTCAAGATGGCAGAATAGATGGTTCCCAGCATTACTCTCTCCCACAAATCAACCAATTTACAACTATAAAAATGTAACATCAGCCAAGCTGGGGTTGCTGGAGCTCAGGGGAAGAGGACGAGAGACATACAGAGTTCATGAAGGCAGGAGAAACCATGATGAGAGAAAGAAAAACCTGCTCTGAGCATTTCGGGCTGCAGCCACTTTAATGCTGGAACTGCAGAGGACATGGAGCAGGAGCTGGTGGAAGCCACAGCTGTGCCCTTCAGATGGAGTTACTTGGAGGCTGTAGGGGAGTAGAGGGTCTTAGCAGCCCCAGGACAGCAAGATCACTAATAGGGTTCCCGTGGACCCACACAGGAACAAGGAGCCAGAACAATTGAAAAAAGAGAGCCATACAGAGGCCAGTTAGTCATCTCAATGGACTGCAGCAGGGCCCATCCCAAGGGAAGTGTTTGGAGCACAGGCGATGGGGGAGACAGGCCCACCA